>NC_079195.1:1834365-2064365 GCF_029499605.1 Hyla sarda
TCCTCTCGATCTCCAGCCTGGGTGAGTTGTCCTCCAGGGATTTTCTCTCCCCCTTCTCTGGTGGATAGCTCACACAGCAGACTGCCTTGTATCTGCTCTCCTCTTGATCTCCAGCCTGGGTTAGCTGTCCTCCAGGCCACCGCCCCCTCTTTACTAGAGGACAGTTCACACAGCATACTGCCTTATATCGTCTTTCTTCTCTATCTCCAGCCTGGGTGAGCTATCCTCCATGGATTAATTCTCCCTCCTTCCCTTCCCTGTAGGCCAGCTCACTATGCAGACTGCCTTTTATCTGCTCTCCTCTCTATCTCCAGCCTGGGTGAGCTGTCCTCCAGGGATTCTCTCTCCCTCCTTCCTTCCTTGGAGAACAGCTCACACAACAGACTGCCTTTTATCTGTTCTCCTCTATACCTCCAGCCTGGGTGAGCTGTCCTCCAGGGATTCTCCCTCCTTCCTTCCTTGGAGAACAGCTCACACAACAGACTGCCTCTATACCTTCAGCCTGGGTGAGCTGTCCTCCAGGGATTCGAACTTTCCCTCCTTCCCTTCCCTGGAGGACAGCTCACACAACAGACTGCCTTTTATCTGTTCTCCGCTATACCTCCAGCCTGGGTGAGCTGTCCTCCAGGGATTCTCCCTCCCTCCTTCCTTCCTTCCTTCCTTGGAGAACAGCTCACACAACAGACTGCCTCTATACCTCCAGCCTGGGTGAGCTGTCCTCCAGGGATTCAAACTTTCCCTCCTTCCCTTCCCTGGAGGACAGCTAACACAACAGACTGCCTTTTATCTGTTCTCCTCTATACCTCCAGCCTGGGTGAGCTGTCCTCCAGGGATTCTCCCCCCTTCCTTCCTTGGAGAACAGCTCACACAGCAGACTGCCCTGTATCTGCTCTCCTCTCTATCTCCAGCCTGGGTGAGCTGTCCTCCAGGGACACCTCATTTCACTAGAGGACAGCTCACACAGGCTGGAGATAAAGAGGAGAGCAGATACAGGGCAGTCTGCTGGGGAGAATCATTACATCCATTTCATTGAGCTGCAGTTAAATTCAAAAAGATTCCTAAAATAAATAAAAAAATAGCTATGTAAAAAAAAAAAAAGCTATTCATAAAAAAAAGTGCTAATGTAGAATGTTCCTTCATTTTGCATAAAAAAACAAACAAATAAACATATATATAAAATCAGTGCACAGATTTCCCTCGACTGTAAAGGGCTACACCGGACATTTTTATCCATTTACAATCTGCTCCGGTAGGGCATACGTTAAGAAACATACAAACCCTCTTTTACTTTCCTCGGTACCAGCGCTTTAGGGTTTGTTGATGACATCAGCGGCTGAGGCGGCACTTCGTGCAGGCTGGAGATAGAGAGGAGAGCAGATACAAGGCAGTCTGCTGGGTAGAATCAATACAAGTTCAGAGGGAAAGCTGAGCTGTTTTTGATTTCTTTGTTGCATGTCTCTAAGACAGTATTTCCCAGCCGGGAGCCCTCAGCTGTTGCAAAACTACAACTCCCAGCATGCCCGGACAGCCGGAGGCTGTCCGGGCATGCTGGGAGTTGTAATTTTGCAGCAGCTGGAGGCACCTTGGTTGGGAAACACTGGTCTATGGCATTGACTGTTTTTTTTGTTGTTGTCTCCTCAGTTCTGTAAAACCACAGTATTGCACATTGGCCTGATATGTCTTTCCGTTCATTGACAGTATGGAGCCTGCATCGGGGCCCCAGAATCATTTTGTCAAGGATCATCATGGACCTACGGGTAAAAATATTTTTTTCTTTATATAAGACAATGTAGAATGTCTCTCCTGTTTGAACAATTTGTACGTAATTCTGTAAAGGGTCCTAGGGCCAACCGTATTACTAGTCACACTTATAGGTATAAACCCCCGAAGAAACCTTTGCTAAGGAACACCCCCCCCCCCCCCCCCCAAAGTAAATAAAACGTAACTTTTATTAATTTTATTTATTAAACTTACCTTTTAATGATATTTTAAGTTTTATTTATAAGGCGGGATCCTTAGCAAAGGTTTTTCGGGGGGGTTTATCCCTATATGTGTGGCTAATTCTGTAAATGTCTGTGCTCGTACCCTCAGAATATGTAGAGTGCTGAACAATGTGTTGGCCATATATATATACATAAAAAAAAAAAATTGTCCCAGTATCACAAGAATAGGACAGACATGGCTAAGTTTATTAATTTTTATATTATTATTATTATTATTATTTGAAGATGTTCATGGTAGCAGTGGGTTGACGTTAAGGGGATCTGTCGGGATACATTAGGCATTATCTCTATGGATTTAGGAACCAGTATTATAATAAACTATGTAAATGAAATGGTTAATGCCATTTTAAATAGCCTCCCTTGTTCTAGCCTTAGGGCTTTGCCACTAGTTATCTTGTTTCCCTGCAAATTGTTGTTCATTGCCTGTTGTTAGGCTCAGTTTGTCACTAGTAACAGAGGGATCAGGACAGAACACTGGGAGTGGGGGCGGGGTTTAACAAGTGCTATGTCCAGGAGAAAAGAGAGCCTGGACTGTGTATCTGCAATCTGTGAGCCTGTCTGCTGTTCCTAAAAGGTAAATCAAGGCTTCCTTCTCATCTGTCACCACTCAGAAAGTTCTAGGCAGCTGTCTCTTGTGCCAAATGTATCAAAAATGCACACATTCTTCATAAATATCTTAAATTTAAGGAAGTGTGGTCGGGGCTGGAGTGAGATTGAACAAAAATTTGTGACAATTTAAAATGTGATAAATCGGCCACCACTGCAAAAGTCAAAGGACATATAACCCTGTGTTAGCAAAAGTTAAGGCACAAAGAGGGGCATTTACTAATCTTTTACTATGTAGTCTGGTTTTTACCCTGTTTTTTTCTACTTCATTTTTGACTATGTGCGACAAATTTACTAAATTGTATCACGGCGTTAATACATTTGGCACACATAGGCAAAAGTGGGAAATTTACTTTCTGTAGTAGAAAAAATAGTCTGTTCCTTTTTCCTGCTGTCTGAATAGGTTCGGCTGCTGGTTTCCTTCTGGATCTTTTGTTTTTGAGTTTTTTTTTAGCTTTTTCACCACATCTAAATAATTCAATAACTAAATTGTAGTCATGGCTCAGAATATTGGTAAACGGCGTTTAGTGTGTGTGTGTGTTTATTACATTTTTTAACACTGTTTTTTCTCCCTAAATGTACAGTGGTCCCTCAACATACGATGGTAATTTGTTAATTCGTTCCAAACAAGCCATCGTTTGTCGAATCCTTCGTATGTTGAGGGATTCGTGCAATGTAAAGTATAGGAAGCTGTACTCACCTGTCCCCGTCGCTCCCGATGGTGATCCCGGGCCTCCGCTGGGCTCTCCGCTGTCTTCTCCGGTCCTCTTCTGTCTTCTCCGGTCCTCTTCTGTCTTCTCCGGTCCTCTTCTGTCTTCTCCGGTCCTCTTCTGTCTTCTCCGGTCCTCTGCTGTCTTCTCCGGTCCTCTGCTGTCTTCTCCGGTCCTCCGCTGTCTTCTCCGGTCCTCCGCTGTCTTCTCCGGTCCTCCGCTGTCTTCTCCGGTCCTCTGCTGTCTTCTCCGGTCCTCTGCTGTCTTCTCCGGTCCTCTGCTGTCTTCTCCGGTCCTCTGCTGTCTTCTCCGGTCCTCTGCTGTCTTCTCCGGTCCTCTGCTGTCTTCTCCGGTCCTCTGCTGTCTTCTCCGGTCCTCTGCTGTCTTCTCCGGTCCTCTGCTGTCTTCTCCGGTCCTCTGCTGTCTTCTCCGGTCCTCTGCTGTCTTCTCCGGTCCTCTGCTGTCTTCTCCGGTCCTCTGCTGTCTTCTCCGGTCCTCTGCTGTCTTCTCCGGTCCTCTGCTGTCTTCTCCGGTCCTCTGCTGTCTTCTCCGGTCCTCTGCTGTCTTCTCCGGTCCTCTGCTGTCTTCTCCGGTCCTCTGCTGTCTTCTCCGGTCCTCTGCTGTCTTCTCCGGTCCTCTGCTGTCTTCTCCGGTCCTCTGCTGTCTTCTCCGGTCCTCTGCTGTCTTCTCCGGTCCTCTGCTGTCTTCTCCGGTCCTCTGCTGTCTTCTCCGGTCCTCTGCTGTCTTCTCCGGTCCTCTGCTGTCTTCTCCGGTCCTCTGCTGTCTTCTCCGGTCCTCTGCTGTCTTCTCCGGTCCTCTGCTGTCTTCTCTGGTCCTCTGCTGTCTTCCGCAAGGCCTTACTGGGCCTGCGTAGCGACGTCATAATGCCGCTGCATACGCCATTCCTATTGGATGACGTGCGCAGCAGCGTATTGACGTCATCGGAGAGGGCCGAGAAGACACCGGAAGACCAGCGCTGGACCCGGAGGGCACCCCGGAGCATCGTGGAGGGGTAAGTAATACTTACCGCACCACACAGGGAACATTAAGCTGCTATCCGGCACAGCTTAAGCATTTGGCGCTGCCGGATAGCAGTTAATGCGATGGCCCCGACATAAAAAAGCATTGTATGTCGATGCTGACATCGACATGCGAGGGCCTCTGAGAGGCCATCGTATGTCGATTTCATCATATGTCGGGGCCATCGTAGGTCGGGGGGTCACTGTACTTACACTTTTCCTTCGGATTCGGTGGACTACTTCGACGACCAGCGTTTTTCTTTGCTTGATACACGGATCTGAAATGAGAAGGAAAAAAAAAATAAAATGGGTTAGTACATTTATTATCACCTGCTCACACATCTCCCGCCCGCACGACTACAACTGCCAGTATGCCATTACAGTAAGGACATGCTGGGAGTTGTAGTTGTGTGGTGCAGGAGATGTGTGGGCAAGCGACAAGCTTGTCCCCTGCCCCCAGCTGCAGGACTACAACTCCCAGCATGCCCTTACAGTAAGGTGGGGCGGAGGCCGGGCACAGTGTTTCCCAACCTGGGAGTTGTAGTTTTGCAACATCTGGAGGCACCCTGGTTGGGAAACACTGTTTTAGGCCAGTGTTTCCCAACCAGGGTGCCTCCAGATGTTGCAAAACTACAACTCCCAGCATGCCTGGACAGCCAAAGGCTGTCCAGGCATGCTCGGAGTTGTAGTCTTGCAACATCTGGAGGCACCCTGGTTGGGAAACACTGTTTTAGGGCTTGAGCAACTTACCGGCTTCCGTAGGATCCAGCGCCGCACGACATTGCCGCAAGACACTGCCGCCCGACGATCTCCGTCACCGATCGTCGCTGGAGCCTCGGAAGGGTAAGTGAACGTCTTCGCCGGTCCCCTTCAGCTGTTTAGTTTTGCAACAGCTGGAGGACTACAGTTTACACACCACAAACCAGTGGTCTGCAAACTGTGGCCCTCCAGCGGTTGCAAAACTACAACACCCAGCATGCCCTGACAGCCAAAGCCTTTGGCTGTCAGGGCAGGAGCCCGGGCTGAGATTACAGTGCAGCCGCCCGGGCTCCTCATACGGCCTTCCCGCTACCCTCACTTATGGGGACACTGATATCCCCCCCCTTGTCTCCCGCCCTTGCCGCTCAGCTCCCGCTGCTACAAGACTACAACTCCCAGCGTGTCTTCATTGTAAGGGCATGCTGGGATTTGTAGTCTTGCAACAGTTAGCAGACAGATGGGAGTTGTGTGGCGCTGGCAGGTGAGAGGGTTGGGATGTAAATCACTGCAGTGTCCCGGTAGCGCAGTGAGGGTAGCGGGGAGAAAGTATGTCGGAGCCCGGGCGGCAGTAGCTTTTCCTGCTCCATGTTGGAGCTGGAGTAAATTTAGTCAATTTTTACGGCCGTTGCGACAGTTTATTGCGCAACTGCGACTGTCTCAGTTAATAAATACCTGACCACTGCAAGTCAAAAATGAAAACTTGCGTAAATCAAGCGGGAATTTTTTTTTTTTTACTTTCTAGCTCTTGCTAGAGAAAGTCGCACAAAAAATAGGGTAGGCGCAATTGCGACAATTTTGCGCCAAAAATAGTCAGAAAAAAATGACTAAACCCCTTAGTAAATGCCCCTCAATGTGTTTTCATAAATTGTGGTTTGCTGAAAAATTTACATCAAATTTACACAAAAAAACCATGAAAATGTAAAAGATAAATTCCCCCCACTGGCTCCTACGGTTCTTTTCTGAAATCCTGTCCCATTGTCTGTTCCTAAATCTAGCCTCCTCACCATGCTGCTCCCTTCCATAATAAAAGTCTGAATCCCCCCCTCTTCCCCATTTTTTAAGTTAAATAATATAATGAAAAATAAAAATAATCATATGTGGTACCGCCCAGTGCGTAAATGTCTGAACTATTAAAATATAAGGTTAACTAAACCGCACGGTCGATGGCGTACACGTGAAAAAAAAATGTGCATTTTTGGTCACTTCATATACCATAAAAATATTAATAAAAAGTGATCAGTCCCATCAAAACAAAAATGGTACCAATAAAAACTACAGATCACGGCGCAAAAAGTGATCCTCATATTAGGGCTGGGCGGTATGGCCAAATAAGTGTATCACGGTATTTTTGTAACTTATGGCGGTTCCACGGTATATAACGGTATTCCCCCCCAAATTAATTATCAGCCCAGCGCTGCGCTGTCCCCATCGGGATAAATACTCACGTCACCCGCAAGCGCTGCCCTTCTCGTCCTCCTGCTTGTTGCGGCCGCCGGCGCTGACACTCTATACTGTATCTTTATGCCCGGGCTGCAAAAGGTAAACAAAAATAAATGCAAAATTTAACGCATGTTCCTACGTTGGCCTTATGCTGGGGACGTGAACGTCGGAGAGCCGTCAGCTTGTCAGCGGCCGCAGCGATGTTCTGCATCGGCCGGTGATAGGTTGAGCCGGCTTCTTACATGACAGTGCGCTCAACCTATCACCGGCCGAGGCAGAACATCGCTGCGGCCGCTGATAGGCTGACGGCTCTCCGATCACATATGATTAGTTCCCCGATGTGGGGGACAACGTAGCGCTGGGCTGAGGGGAGGGGCCAAACCGGTATTGCGGTATGGATTAAAATTCATATCGTGCAGCACAAAAATTTCGGTATTCAGTATGAACCGCTATAACGCCCAACTCTACCTCAAATAGCCTCGTATGTGGAAAAATTAAGTTAGAGGGGTCAGAAGAGGACAATTTTAAACATACAAATTTTGGTGCATGTAGTAAAATAAAATAAAACCTAAATAAATTAGGTATCCTTGTAACCGTATGGACCTACAGAATAAAGATAAGGGGCCATTTTTACCGAAAAGTGCACTGTGTAGAAACAGAAGTTACAAAATGTAATATTTTTTTTTGTTTAACCCCTTAACGGTTTTTCTGTTTTTGCACTTTAGTTTTTTTTCCTCCTCATTCTAAAAATCATAACGCTTTGAGTTTTCCACCTACAGACCCATATGAGGCTTGTTTTATGTGCTAATAATTTTACTTTGTAATCACATCAATCATTTTACAATAAAATCTACGGCAAAACAAAAAATAATTATCTGTGGGACAAAATTGAAACCGCCCCCCCCCCCACCACCATTTTGTAATTTTTAGCAGCTTTCATATCTACACAGTGCACTTTTTGGTAAAAATGGCACCTTATATTTATTCTGTAGGTCAATACGGTTACAAGGATACCCAATTGGTGTAGGTTTTATTTTATTTTACTACTTAAAAATTATAACTACATGCGCCAAAATGAATGTTTTAAAATTGTCATCTTCTGACCCCTATAACTTTTTTTTATTTTTCCGCATATGGGGATGTATGAGGGCTCATTTTTTGTGCTGTGTTCTATGGCGGAGAAGATGGCGGATGGCAGATGGCGAGGAAGCAGGTAAAGGTCCTCCCGCCATCCTCTCAGCTGATCGGGTCACCGCGGTGGTCCCGATCAGCTCCGCTGAGCTGCCGGAAATGTTTTTTTTTCTTTTTATTATAGACACCGCGATCAACTTTGATCGCAGCGTCTAATGGGTTAATTCCAGTCATCACCGCGATCGGTGATGTCTTACATTAGACACGAGTCCCGGCCGTTGATAGCCGCCAGGACCACCCCGCTGTGACGTGGGGTCAGCTTGTGACCCCGCTTTATAGCAGGGGAGCGGGCGCAGGGCGTACATGTACGCCCTGCATCCTTAAGGAGTTAATTTCACCCCACAAATAATTTATTTATTTTTTTTACCGCAGATTATGTTATAAATAAGTGATGTCACTACAAAGTACAATTGGTGATGCAATACACAAGCCTTTATATGGGTCTGTAGGTGCAAAATTGAAAGCGTTATGATTTTTAGAATGGAAGGAGGAGAAAAACGAAAGTGCAAAAACTAAACTTTTTGCCAAAAAGGCCAAAATGGGCTGAGTCCTTAAGGGGTTAAACAACCTCCCTTCATATAATAGGCTAAGGTATTTTCGACTGTTTATTTCTCCTTCCTGCTACTGCCTGTTGTTAGGCTCAGTTTGTCTCTAGTAACAGAGAGATAAGGACGGAACACTGGGAGTGGGGTGGGGCTTAGCAAGTGCTATGTGCAGAAGAGGGCGAGCCTGGACTGTGTATCTGCAATTTGTGAGCAAGGCTCCCTCACTCACGCTGTTCCAAAAAGGTTTCCCTCTCATCTTTCTTAGATCTGAGCTATTTATAAAGAATGTGTGCCTTTTTTAAAACAAATCTGGCACTAGTACACATTACACAAACGGTGGTAAAAATAAGGATTTACACATAATAAAAACTTTAAAAGGCAAATTTATTATTGTCATTTATTATAGAGCAATATTAAATGGTCCATGCAACAGAATCAAATCTAAGATATGAAATAGGACAAAAAAATCCTATGCAATGAAACTTCAGGTCTCTTTAAAATTAATTTATTTATTTATTTTAGATTCAGAGGCAGACAGAAAGCCCCTGGAAGGATTTCATGATGTCACGTCCTTGGACCATCATACCTCAGAAACAAGTGTTATAAACTGTGCTAAGGGTCAATCTATTGGAAAAGTCAAAAAGGAGTCTACGTTACATGATGAAAGCCGCCCCAGCGATCCAGTTCACTCACAACTTCCAGAAACACAAGACAATACGGCTTATATTAAGGAAGAGTCCTGGGAAGAAGATAACCCTGACACCCATACCTCCCAACACGTGTCTACGTATAGTGATGTAGATTTATCGTCTAGTGAGGAGGGAGATCAGACAAGCTCTGACATCGATGCATCCGCCGATCACACATCGTATACAGCCGAGAAAAACAACGCCTTCAAAAAATATACAAAACCGTATCTATCTACTGGTATTAAGGAGGAATCGAGTGATGAAGAGAGCCTCACAGATTCTGACCCCTGCTCTTCACCTGCACGTGAGGCCAGTGCAGAGCACTCATCTGATCAGAGCAATAAGGAATCCATGTCGTCCACACTTCGCGCACGGCGATGTCTGTCTGCTGACTTTAAGGAAGAATCAGATTCTGGTGAAGACGGAAATGTCTCCCATAGAGATCAGCACCACGCCACAGATTTTATCCCTGTGATCATCAAAGAGGAATCTGTCTCTTGTGATGACGATAACCTCACAGACGGGGACTTTTTTTTGCCAGGGGAACACACAGACTCACAGTTTCCCTACTCGTATGACGGAGATTATCCTTGTCCGGTATGTGAACAGACCTTTAATTCAACAGTAGAATTGTCCCGACACCAGCGAGTTCATATACAAGGGGGGAAGTCCTTCTCTTGCTCTGTGTGTGAGAAAGGTTTCAGCAGTAAATCAGACCTGGCCAGACACGAGCGAATTCACACGGGAGATAAACCTTTTCTATGTTATGAATGTGGGAAATGTTTTAGCAAAAAATCTGACGTTATCCGACACGAGAAGATTCACACGGGTGAAAAGCCATTTGCCTGTCCTGAATGTGGTAAGTGTTTTAGCCGGGACTCGCATTTGATTAGGCATCAAAGAATCCACACTGCAGAGTGTGCCTTTACCTGCTCAGAGTGTGGAAAAATTTTCTCCAGGGAGTCCCAGCTCATCCGACACTTGAGAATTCATACGGGAGAAAAGCCATTCTCTTGTTCGCAGTGTGGCAAGTGTTTCCGCAAGAAATCAGATGTTGTCAGGCACGAGAAGATTCACACAGGAGAGAAGCCATTCGTTTGTTCAGAGTGCAGCAAGGGTTTCAGCCGACATTCTCATCTTGTCATCCACCGGCGGGTACACACGGGAGAGAAAACGTTCTCTTGTTCGGAATGTGGTAAGTGCTTCACTCAGTACTCCACCCTAATCTCGCACCGCAGGATACACACAGGTGAAAAGCCTTTTGCTTGCACGGAGTGTGGAAAATGCTTTGCCCAGAAAAGAGACCTTAATAAGCATATGACTCTTCACACTGGAGTGAAACCCTATCCGTGTTCAGAGTGTGGAAAGAGCTTTGTGCTAAAATATGAGCTAAGGAAGCACCTGAGAATCCACACTGAAGAGAAACACTTTGTCTGCTCCGAGTGTGGTAAATGTTTCATCACAAAGTCCGACCTTGTGCGTCATCAGAGAATTCATACAGGAGAGAAGCCATTTGCATGTTCGGAATGTGGAAAGTGTTTCAGTAGACACACTTACCTGGGGATCCATCAACGGGTCCACACTGGCGAAAAGCCATTCGTTTGCACAGAGTGTGGCAAGTGTTTTAGTCAACGGACAGCCCTGGCGGCACACAGTAGGACTCACACGGGAGGTCGGCCATTCGCATGCTCAGAGTGCGGCAAATCTTTTAGCAAAAAATCTGATCTTCTCCGACATCAGAGAATTCACACGGGGGAAAAGCCATTTATGTGCCCAGAGTGTGGTAAATCCTTCAGCCGCCATACCTATCTCATTATACACAAGAGGATACACACCGGGGAGAAACCCTTCCTGTGCTCTGAATGCGGCAAGCACTTCACTTATAAGTCACACCTGGTGCGACATCAGAGAATCCATGCTGCAGAAGACTCCTTCCCGTACTCTGAGTGTCAGTAAGTGTGTGCAAGACAGGGTTGAAGGGCATAACTGAGTGTGGTAAATGTTACAGTAGGGGTATCTAAAGGGTTCTGTAAATAAAATTATAGGAGGGGATAATGAAAGTTATTCCCTTTTAAACTTTGAGATCCTACAGAAACATTATGACTTTCTGTTTGTATATGAAATTACGTAGAAACTAAAGACTCGAATGTGTGTCTTGTGCGTGTGTTGCAAGCCTACAATAGTCTAAATAAAGGTTGCGTTCATTTTTTTTTCTCCCGTTTGGCTGTAGAGTAACAAGAGGTCTGTAGAGATCATCACGCTATTCGGTGAACTGTTCTCTTGACAAAAATCAGATGCTAAGAACATTTCTCTTATCACCATCAAAGATTAGGGATTCAAAGTAAAGCGGGGTGTACACATACATGTCAGCCAATCACTCGTTCAGTCTCTCCCGATTCCCCAGTGTATGTGCGCATTTGTAACTGCTGGAGTGGCTTAAAGGGGTACTCCAGCCAAAGACATCTTATCCCCTATCCAAAGGATATATGCCAGACTGCTGCTTCAGTATTGGAAATTTCTGTGTTTCTGGGACTGGAGACTTGATGTCCCGCCACGCCCCCTCAATTCATGCCTCTAGGAGGGGGCGTTGTGTGACGTCATGAGGGGCCGTACCATGATGTCACGTTTCCGGTCCCGGAAACACAGTGGTTGCTGAATGTGGGTGCTGCACGGCGATCGCAGGGTTCCAGTGGCGCTCCATTAGTGGGATGCCAAGTCGGATCAAACAAGCAACATGAATGGGATCTGTTACTTTCAATTTCATTTCCTGAGTATTGGAAACTAAAACAGCTGACATTAACTCACCCGAAGCCGTTTCCCTGATAAAAGTTTGAATCACCCTCCTTTTCCCATTTTTTAAGTTGGTATGTAAACAAAAATAAACCTATTTGGTATTGCCGCATGCGTAAACGTCTATAACAATAATGAAACTGTAGGGTCAATGGCGTACATGTAAAAAAAATACCACAGTCCAGAATGGTTTAAATTTACTTAGCAAAGTTTTTCCTTTCCATGAGTCCCTAGGCAGCACACAAAGGGTTAATATATTTCCTTTTCCTACTGGACAGAAGAATGTGACTAATTAATTAAACAATTAAGCACACCTGAACCACTGTTCCCCCACCCCTCGGGCATGAAAGCACAAAGAAAGAGAGACGCAATGCGGTTTATTTACAAATGTGATCCCGACTCTTTTTTTTGTCAGGTTTTGCACCAAATTGTGTTGCACGTTCCATGCGACACAATTTGCAACCAAAAAAAAAACAAAACCCTCCATTTTACAAGAAAAACCTGAAAGGGGGCATGACCACGAGAGAAAGGGGGCGTGGTCCCGACAAAAGGGGCGTGTCCCTGACCGTTTTGAAAAATCCCAATATATTTACTAAGGTTTCCACAGAAAATGTGGTGGATTTGAGCTGAGGAAACCCCGACAGATCAGAACAGTTGTAAAAAAAAAAAAGCAAAACGTAGGGAAAAGTGCTAAATGTAGGGAAACCTTAGTAAATATCTTGGGAGAATTCCTGTCGGAAATCAAAACCCACAAAGAAAACTACACTACGCTCTTAGTAAATAAACCCCAATGTGAAGTATGCAGCAATAAACAAAACTTTAATAGGGTGGGAAATTTCTGCTGCCTCGGGACTCATGGAAAGAAAAAATTTCGGTAAGTAAATTTAAACCTTCTATTTTGTCCCTTGGCAGCACAAGGGATATGCAAAGCAATAAATCAAATAAAGGGGGGGGGGGGTTAAGAAGTAGCCATTTCCAGCACTTGTCTACCAAAGGACGCCTCCTTGCTAGCAACGACATCCAGCTTATTATGATTGACAAAGATGTGTGAAGACCAGGTCGCTGCACGACAAATTTGATCCAAGGAGACTTGTGCCAGGTTGGCCCATGATGTAGACATTGCCCTGGTGGAATGGGCATGCAGTTGAATGGGGCATTCTTGTCCCAGGATGGAATAACAGGAACAAGTAACATCTTTGATCCATCTTGAGAGGGATGCTTAGAAGCAAGTTTTCCTTTATGAGCCCCAAAATTGGAGAAACAGGGAGATGGATAATCTGAAGCTTTGTGTTCTGGTTATATAACATAGCACTGCCCTTTTGACATCTAGGGTATGTAAAGCAGTTTGTAGAGGATCTTCTGGATGAGGTAAAAAATCTGATTAAGATTCTCAGATGAACAAATTTTAGGTCTGAAAGACAGATCCTGTCATAAAATTAAGCAATCTGCAAATATTCTCAGTTAAGGAGCTTGAATAGTCAACCCCTGAAGTTCTGATACTCTTTTTACCGATGTAATGGCTACCAGAAAAAGCACCTTCCAAGACTTAATGAAACTTAATGACCGCCTGGTCGATCGGTTCAAATGAAAGAACTTTAAGAACCGTCGGTAGATCCCACGACTGAACATGTGGATTAACAGCAGGTCTGAGATTGGAGACTGCTTTAAAAAACCTGTTGACTAACGGATGATAGGAGAAAGCACATTGAAGTAATCTGTTGATGGCAGAGAATTGAACTCAAAGTGTGTTAGGCTTGAGAACCTTATCAAATCCCTCCTTCAGGAATTGTAGAATATAAGATATGGCAAGGTCACTGACATGATGATCCGTGCACCAAGACTGGAAAATCTTCTGGATTCTTGAGTAGACTTTCAGAATTGAAGGTTTTCTTGATGGGGCCAATAGATCAATAAGCTCCTCTGAAAACCCTTGAGAACTGAGGGTTATCTTCTCAGGAGCCAGGCTGTTAGTCTCAACTTTTGCACTGCCCGAAGGACCAGGTTTGGTTGAACTGGAAGCTCCCAATGAAAGCCTTTCGAAAGTCTTAAGACGAGTTGGAACCAAGCCCTTCTTGTCCAGAACGGCAGAATCGCTAGCACCTTCGCTTTGTCCTCCTTGATCTTGAGCAGCATCCATGGAATCAATGGCCAGGGAGGAAAAGCATAGAGGAACCTGTTGCTCCAGGAGAAGGATAGGCCGTCTAGATGATCTGGGTGGTCCCTGCGATAGATGGAGCAAAGCAAAATAGAGGCAGTTTCTGATTAGCCCTGGTTGCCATCACATCCATCTCCGGTAATCTGAACTTCTCTATGATTTGTTGGAAAATTGAGTTGTTCAGGC
Organism: Hyla sarda; assembly: GCF_029499605.1. Lineage (NCBI taxonomy): Eukaryota > Metazoa > Chordata > Amphibia > Anura > Hylidae > Hyla > Hyla sarda. The sequence goes on from NC_079195.1 coordinate 1,848,459, forward strand.
TCCGCTCTGCTGGATTCACTTCTTTCCTGCTGAGGAAATCCACTATGCATTTCGGGGACAGCCTGCATTCCTCCATCATCTGTGATGATCTCGTCCCACCCTGCTTGTTCAAATAGAACACCGTCGGAAGGTTGTCCGACTGAATGAGAATCTTAGAAAAAAATAAATTACAAAAATAGACAGCGCTCATCTGATAGGTTACCACAAAGTGAGGCAGAGGCTGGACTCACCTGGTGTACATGGGGGGATACAGTTGGCAGATGCCCCACGACACCCAAATGCCCGGCAAGCAATGATAGGGTAAAAGAGAGTGGTCATATGATTTCATCCTCTTGTTCACAAGATCCACTAGGAATAGTCGAGTGCGCAGTTTGGAACCCCAAAATCTGATAAAGGCTCAGTATGGGCAAATAATGCAGGAAGAAAAAGACAAAAAAAACCTTGCGCTCAGGATGAGGACTGAATAGCATAAAAACAGCAGGTAGGTAATACAAATTGGGAAAGACCAATTTATTTGATAAAACAAGTTTGAACAGCAACGTGTTTCGGGGGGATATACACAAGTACCCCCCTTCCTCAGACTAATACATACAATGACAAGAATGAGAATTTATACAGACACCTTTGCATCACTTCCAGGAGGCGCACGTCCGAGACCTTCGCTACCATTCCGGTGTGTGTGCAAACTTCGGGTCTGGTGGAACGCACATGCGTCCCACCTGACATCACTTCCAGCTCCTGTCCATGTGGAGATCTCATTGTGTTCCACCGATTGTAAACATCTTCAAAGCTTCCCCGTGGAACACAACAATGCACACATTATAGGAGGGCCCGGGGTGCGCTGCCGGTTCATAAGCAAAATGCGTGGGACAAATATCATGTATATACTATATATGTAGTATTCACATATATAAAAATCCTATAATAAAAATAAATCAGTAAATGCGGGCTATGTAGCTATCATATCATACATATCAATGAAAATCTGGATAAATAGAAAAAGATAATTAATAAAAATAAACAAAGTATAAAATATATAAATAAGAATAAAGATAATGGGGCAGATTTATCAAAACCTGTGCAAAGAAAAAGTTGCCCATAGCAACCAATCAGATCGCTTCTTTCATTTTGCAGAGGCCCTGTTAAAAATGAAAGAAGCGAGCTGATTGGTTGCTATGGGCAACTGGGCAACTTTTCTTCTGCACAGGTTTGATAAATTTCCCCAAATATGAATAATGCTAGCACAGTAACACAATAGCACATTATTCATAAAAAATGTGTGTATATAGTCACAATTGCACATGAATAAAAAGGCGGAAAGGTGATCCAAAAAATGTTGCTAGCTAAATATCAAGATTATCGTCCACTGTATATAAAAATCACGGGTATCGCCACAGGGAGGTACACGATCACTAGAAAACTGATTCTAATGACTCATTAAGGCCATTTGGGCTCAGAGTACCAAAGTGAAAATTCCAATAGATTTCCCTTTGGCATAAGCGTTTATAGTCCCACACTTTGATCCTATCAGTGGGGGTCACTCTTAAACTGGAGTGGGTTCCACCATGACAAGCTGCAAAGTGTCGGGACACGCTGTGTAGTTCGTACTAATGTTTAATATTAATCCTATGCTGTGTGAGTCGTTTCCTTAAAGAGTTAGTGGTCCGTCCTATATACCTGAGGCCACATGGGCACTCCAACATGTATAAAATATACCTGGTTTCACAGGTAAAGTACATGTTTATGATATATGGTTCAGTTTCTCCCCAAATGTAAAGTTGTCTGGTTTTGTGTGCAATATAAGGACAGCACTTACATCAGGCAGAGCCACATTCTTTGGACCACCTTCTTCTCCTTTTGTTGATGGGGTACAGAAGGGGCTATAATGTTTGTAATACTGCAGGCTTTCCGAAAGATACATCTGGGTTTGTTATTTATGTTTTTTCCCAAAATAGGATCACTTTTCAAGAGTCCCCAATGTGTTTCTAAAATTCCTTTAATATCAGTGTGCATTGTGGAGCTCCAGTTTCGCCTAATTCTCTTCATTTGGCTGAAAAGTATATTTTGCTTCCAAGTTTGGAGGTGACAACTCTCAAAGTCCACCTTTTTAAAGTGGGTGTTAGTGCGAACAGCTACCTGGTCCACTCCTATGTTCAAGTCTAAAAAGACTACTTCCTGGGCGTCTACATGGGCTGTTAATCTCAAGCCCCAATCATTATGATTCAAGGCCTGGATATATTCCAGTAATTCCCCCTCGGGGCCATTCCAGATGATGATATCGTCAATAAACCTCCTGTGGAATTTCATGCGGGGATCACGCATACTCCTCGAAGGCTCCCATATACAGGTTTGCATAGCTGGGGGGCAAACTTAGTCCCCATAGCCGTTCCGCAAACCTGTCTATTGAAGCCCCGGTCATAGGTAAAGTAATTTTGTTCCAGCGTGAATTGAACGGCCTTTAGGATAAATTCCTGTTGTTTTTTGGGCATTAGTGGATCTTCACCCAAAAAGAATCCAGGGTTGCCCACAGACATCCTTCCATCCATTCAACCTCCCTCAGGAGGCTCAATAGATGTCTGGTACCTTTTAAATAGGTGGGTAGGTGTATAACATACATTTTGGTAGTAGTAAATAGTAAATGATTAATGTATTCTGAGAGATTACTAGTGATTGATTCCATGCTAGCTATAATGGGACACTCAGGGGGTGTCTTCTGGCATTGATACAGTTTCGGGAGGAAATCTAATCCCTCTTTTTTTCAACAAACTGGTTCTCTAAAGTGTTATCTAGTAAAGATTTCCATTCGAGAGTGTACTCTATGTAGGTCTCTACGAGTTAGGTCTCTATGTAATTTATCTTTATATTTTCCATAGGAGAGAATCCGCAAGGATTCCTGATGATAATAATTTTAGTGCATGATAACTATCCCAACCCCCCACCCCCCCTTAGCTGCTGGTTTTTATAAATTTCTGTCCATTCCCAGCTAGTTGTTTAAGGGCTTCCATTTGTTTTTTATTTAGATTTTTATTTGCCTATTTGTCTCTTTGGTCTGATGATGGGATAAGTGAATTTAGTACCCTTGATAAGACCCCCCACACCGCATCCATCTGCACGGGAAATTATTCATTACTTCAGTCCCATGAGGCTATCAAGGAAGCGCCAAAACCCAAGCATAAACGAAGAGGATGTAGAGGAAGGAGAATTAAAAAGAATTGAAACAAAGAGGCACAAGAAGACCAAAAATCACATATGAATCCACTGAATAAAATGGGAGAAGGGGGTATATTTAATTTATCTGACCACATACTTAAACAGGAAGAAAGGGAAGTCCTAAGGAAAGGTTTCTCATTTTGTCCGTCTAGGGGTTTTGATTTATTTGGACTGTTCGTTGATTTGAACAGATTTGTGAGGAAACTCACTCTAAAGCGTAATTTAGCTCTAAAGGAAATGGGTAGTCAAATGGGGAATATCCCTATAATTCTTGATAATGACGATAGCGACGTGTATAGTTTGCAACTCGAGGATCTCATAAATAATCTTGAAGGCAATCCCATTACCACAAATTTGAACCCCCCCCCCAAAAAAAATGTTATTCTTTAGGGAGTAAAGGGCCCTTTTATAGAGACCTTTTTACATGAAAGTTTTGGAGGATTTAGAAAATTGCACTCTATACAGACCAAAGAGAAAAATAGGCAAATAAATCTAAAAAAAACAAATGGAAGCCCTTAAACAACAAGCTGGGAATGAACAGCAAGTTATAAAACCAGCGGATAAGGGGGGGGGGGAATAGTTATCATCAGGAATCCTTGCGGATTCTCTCCTATGGAGAATATTGCGAGAAATTACATAGAGACCCGACTCTAGAGTACAATCTCGAATTGAAATCTTTACTAGACAAAGCTTTGGAGAACCACTGTTTGTTGAAAAAAGAGAGGGAATATATTTTAGCCCTAACCCAAATGTTGCATACTTTTATTTCCTCCCTAAGCTGCATAAATGCCAGAAGATACCCCTGAGCGTCCCATTATAGCTAGTATGGAATCAATTACTAGTAATCTCTCAGAATACATTAATCATTTACTCCAAAGGTACATTATACACTTACCCACCTATTTAAAAGATACTGGACATCTATTGAGCCTCCTGAGGGAGGTTGAATGGATGGATATCTGTGGGCCACCCTGGATGTCACGGCTTTGTATAGCAACATCCCGCATGACAAAGGGGTGCAAGCTGTGGCATCCTTTTTGGGTGAAGATCCACAAATGTCCAAAAAACTACAGGAATTTATCCTAAAGGCCATTCTATTCACGCTGGGACACAATTACTTCACCTATGACCGGGGATTCTATAGACAGGTTTGTGGAACGGCTATGGGGTCTAAGTTTGCCCCTAGCTACCTGTATATGGGAGCCTTCGGGAGGGGTATGCGTGATCCCCACGTGAAATTCCACAGGAGGTTTATTTACGATTACATTACCATATGGAATGGCCCCGAGGGGGAATTACTGGAATACATCCAGGCCCTGAGTCATAATGACTGGGGCTTTGGATTTACAGCCCATGTAGAAGCCCAGGAAGTAATCTTTTTGGACTTGAACATAGTGCTAACAGCTACCTGGTCCACTCCTAACACCCACAGCTACCTGGACTTTGAGAGTTGTCACCTCCAAACTTGGAAGCGAAATATACCGTTCGGCCAAATGAAGAGGATTAGGCGAAACTGTCCTTATGTTGCACACAAAACCAGACAACTTTACATTAGGGGAGAAACTGAACCATATATCATAAACATGTACTTTAACTGTGAAACCAGGTATATTTTATACATGTTGGAGTGCCCATGTGGCCTCAGGTATATAGGACGGACCACTTACTCTTTAAAGAAACTACTCACACAGCATAGGATTAATATTAAACATCAGTACAAACTACACAGTGTGTCCCGACACTTTGCAGCCTGTCATGGTGGAACCCACTCCGGTTTAAGAGTGACCCCCATTGATAGGATCAAAGTGGGGGACTATAAACACTTATGCCACAGGAAGATCTATTGCATTTTTTACTTTGGTACTCTGAGCATATATGGTCTTAATTAGAATCAGTTTTCTAGTGATCGTGTAACTCCCTGTGGCGATACCCGTGATTTTTATATACAGTGGACGATAATCTTGATATTTAGCTAGCAGCATTTTTTGGATCACCTTTCCGCCTCTTTTTATTCATGTGCAATTGTGTCTATTATACACACATTTTTTATTAATAATATGCTATTGTGCTACTGTTCTCGCATTATTAATATTATCTTTATTATCTATATATTTTTATACTTTGTTTATTTTTATTAATTATCTTTTTCTATTTATCCCTATTTTCATTTATGTATGTATGATATGATAGCTACATAGCCCGCATATATTTTTATTATAAGATCTTTATATATGTGAATACTACATATATAATATATACATGATATTTGTCCCACGCCTTTTGCTCATGAACCAGCGGCGCACCCCGCACCCTCTGGTAATGTCTGCAGTTTGAAATCTAATGCGCCTCTAAGTGTCACCTTTCCAGTGTGGAGCGCATTGTTGCGTTCCATGGGGAAGCCTTGAGGATGTTTACATCGGTGGAATGCAATGATTTCTCCACATGGACAGGAGACAGAAGTCACGTCACATGTGCGTTCCACCAGACCCGAAGTTCGCACACACATCAGAATGGTAGCGGAGGTCTCGGACTTGCGCCTCCTGGAAGTGATGCAAAGGTGTGTGAGTATAAATTCACATTCTTGTAATTGTATGTATTAGCCTGAGGGAGGGGGTACTTGTGTGTATCCCCTCGAAAAGCATTGCTGTTTGCACTTGTTTTATCAATTAAATTGGTCTCTCCCGACCATGGACATGTCTGAGAGATGAGTTCTGTGATCTCCGTAGGAAGATCCTGTACCACTGTGGATCTGAGCCCTTTGTGAGAGGCGGACGTGGAGGGGGGTTCAGTATATTATGCTCTGGCCCCCCACTGTGGAGTCAGTTGTTTATATTACCTTCCTGCTGTTTTTATATTATTCTGTCCTCATCCTGAGCATAAGTGTTTTTTGTCTTTTTCTTCCTGAATGAGAATTTTGTGATCCTGTAACAGAGAAGAAAAGTGAGACAGGGCAAGACGGACTACTCTTAACTCCCTTCAATTGGATCACATGGAAGTCTCACGATTTGACCATCTGCATTGGACCCAATTGTTACCCAATTGCGCTCCCCAACCGCTAGCAGAGGCATCCGTGGTTACCTGAGAACCTGAGGGGAAGCAAAGATCTTCATGAACAAACCTTGTCCGGACGCAACCACAAATTAAGATCTTCTCTCGAAGCATCGGACATAGACATTAGCTTGTTTAATCCGCAAGGTCTCCTGTTCCAATGGGCAAAGATGTCCAGTTGCAGAGGTCTTGTGCGCTTTTCCCCATGGGACCACATCCAGAGCAGACATCATAAGGCCTAGCACACTCATTGCTGAACGTACCATCAAGTCTGAGACACTGATCAGCCTTGTCACCTCCGAAGTCTACTTCTGGATCCTTTCCTCTGACAGGAACAACCTCATGGAGGTGGAGTTGATTCTGAACCCTAGGACTCTGGCGAATGAGGTAGGCGATAGCTGAGACTTCTGATACGGGGGGAATCAAAAGTTTGGGCACCCCAGGTAAAAATTTGTATTAATGTGCATAAAGAAGCCAAGGAAAGATGGAAAAATCTCCAAAAGGCGTTAAATTACAGATTAGGCATTCTTATAATATGTCAACAAAAGTAGATTTTATTTCCTTCATTTACACTTTCAAAATAACAGAAAACAAAAAAATGGCGTCTGCAAAAGTTTGGGCACCCTGCAGAGTTAATATCTTCTACTGCCCCCTTTGCAAAGCTGAGACCTGCCAGTGTCATGAATTGTTCTCAATCATCATCTGGGAAGACCAGGTGATGTCAATCTAAAAGGTTTTAAATGCCCAGACTCATCTGATCTTGCCCCAACAATCAGCACCATGGGTTCTTCTAAGCAGTTGTTCAGAAATCTGAAACTGAAAATAGTTGACGCTCACAAAGCTGGAGAAGGCTATAAGAAGATAGCAAAACTTCTGATACGGGGGGAATATCCTCTGTTTGGAATGTAATTAAGAAATGGTAGTCATCAGGAACAGTGGAAGTTAAAGCACGATCTGGAAGACCAAGAAAAATATCAGACAGAACAGCTCGCAGGATTGTGAGAAAAACTATTCAAAACCCACGTTTGACTGCACAATCCCTCCAGAAAGATCTGGCAGACACTGGAGTTGTGGTACACTATTCCACTATAAAGAGATACTTGTACAAATATGGTCTTCATGGAAGAGTCATCAGAAGAAAACCTCTTCTACGTCCTCACCACAAAAATCAGCGTTTGAACTTTGCAAATGAACATATAGACAAGCCTGATGCATTTTGGAAACAAGTTCTGTGGACCGATGAGGTTGAAATTTAACTTTTTGGCCGGAATGAGCAAAGGTAAGTTTGCAGAAGAAGGGGAACAGAATTTAATGAAAATAACCTCTGTCCAACTGTTAAGCATGGGAGTGGATCAATCATGCTTTGGGGTTGTATTTCAGCCAGTGGCACAAGAAACATCTCAAGAGTAGAAGGAAAAATGGATTCAATAAAATTTCCGCAAATTTTGGATGCTAACTTGATGCCATCTGTGAAAAAGCTGAAGTTAAAGAGAGGATGGCTTCTACAAATGGATAATGATCCTAAACACGCCTCGAAATGCACGGGAAATTACATCAAGAGGCGTAAACTGAAGGTTTTGCCATGGCCTTCTCAATCTCCTGACCTCAACATAATTGAAAATCTATGGATTGACCTTAAAAGAGCAGTGCGTGACAGACAGCCCAGAAATCTCGAAGAACTGGAAGACTTTTGTAAGGAAGAATGGGCAAAAATACCTCAAACAAGAATTGAAAGACTCTTGGCTGGCTACAAAAAGCGTTTACAAGCTGTGATATTTGCCGAAGGGGGCAGTACAAGATATTAACTCTGCAGGGTGCCCAAACTTTTGCAGGCGCCATTTTTTTGTTTTCTGTTATTTTGAAAGTGTAAATGATGGAAATAAAATCTAACTTTTGTTGAAAGATTATAAGAATATTTAATCTGTAATTTGATGCCTTTTGGAGATTTTTCCATCTTTCCTTGGCTTCTTTATGCACATTAATACAATTTTTTACATGGGGTGCCCAAACTTTTGATCCCCACTGTAATTCACAAGAAATCTGTGATTCTCCAGAACTGAGATGGTAATCTGGATGTGATGAAGGAGTAGCTCCCCGGAGTGGGCAAGTAACAGCATATCGTTCAAGTAAGGAACCCGATTCACTCCTTGAAGCCTGAGATGTGCAGCCAGGACCACTGCCACTTTAGTGAACACCCGCAGGGCTGAAGACAAGCCGAACGGGAGACAAGTGAACTGAAGATGAACAATCTGATGGTGCATTAGAAGAGCCACTCTGAGGAATCTCCAGTGAGATTTGAGGATCAGGATGTGCAGGTAAGCAGGTAAACTCCTTGACCCTTCTGATGCGATGGAACATATTCTAGAGCTCCTTTTTGAAGGAGAAATCAAGCAAGACACCTAGCACTGCCTCGGAATGCAAAGCACTACGTCTACTGCTGTCAGAGGGCTGAGCGCTCGTTATGAATAGCTGTTAGCTGGCGGTGCTCACGCTAAATGTAGATACTGTAGAAACCAAAGTCCAAAAAAGATAAAAGAAGCGAATCACTCACCGACCTGATGCTGTGAACTTTATTGAAGATCAAATACAGTGGCTACATACGGGTCGATGTCTATGGCAGGGCAGGAGGCGTAACAGAGCCCCATCCGAAGCGACGGCGCCGTTTCACGCCCACAGGGCGTTTCTTCAGGCCCGGTATTGACATCTCAATTCCGGGCCTGAAGAAATGCCCTGTGGCCGTGAAACGGCGCCGTCCCTTCGGACGGGGCTCTGTTACACCTCCTGCCCTGCCATAGACCCGTATGTCGCCACTGTATTTAATCTTCAATAAAGTTCACAGCATCAGGTCGGTGAGTGATCCGCTTCTTTTATCTTTTTTGGACTTTCCTTTTTGAAGGAATTCTGCAATGAATGTGTGGACATGAGCGTTTCCTCTGTTGAGGAAAAAACAGTTTGGAGGGAGAACTCTGAAATCCAAGGCAAAGCCTCTCGAGATCACAGAAGTTACCCATGAGTTGGAAGATGTTAGAGACCAGACTAAGGCAAACTAAGAAAGTCTGGCACCGACTCTGGGAACAGAATGGCTGTCGTCAAAAGCCCTTAGACTTGTCCCCTCCCAAGGGAGACTTCTTAAAGGAGGAAGATTGGGTACGAGGTTGACGCTGCTGTCTACCCCTCTGGGCAAAATTTCTTGTCTTTTGTTTTGCTGATATTTTGGCTTTTTAGGTGCACTTGGAAAAAACAAATTTTTTAATACTCATGCCCTCCAAGATAGGGTTCAGTTGTGAACCAGAAAGATTACTTCCCTTAAAAGGCAGGGAACAAAAATGGTTCTTCGCAGGTATATCTCCTGACCATTCTTTAAGCCAGAGAGATCTTCTGGCAGCTGTAGAGCTGGTCAAAATCTTAGAATTTAATCTAAGAACACCCAATGGAAAATCCACTAAAAAGTCAGCGGCAAGTTTCATCTCAGGAAGGTCTCGCAGGATTTTTTCTCTAGGAACCCCCTCCTGGATATCCCTCGTAAGGCAAGAAAGCCAGATCCGGAGAGCTCTACCCACAGACACTGATGCTATTGAGGCCTTGAAAGACATGGCGGCAGCAGAATACACTCTTTTTAGGGAACCTTCCGCCCTTCAGTCCATCTGATCCTTTAAGAGAGAGGTATCGTCCAAATGAAACATAGACTTTTTTGAAAGTCTTGGGGAACTTTGTGGACCCCATGTCAGATTTTTTCTCTGGCTTATGCCACTCAGCCTTGATAAGGGACTCCAGGAGGGGTTGACCTGGTAGGGAACCAGGAACAGCTGATGGAAAATAAAAATAAAAACTTTTTTGGGGGCAAATTCTGCTCTGAAGACTACCCTTCCACTGTCTTCTTAACAGCTTTAAAAGGGTGCGCTGGCCCTAAGACATCTTATCCCCTAAGATGTCTGATCGCGGGGGTCCCGCCGCTATCTCGCATGCAGCACCCAGCCTCGGAGTCTGCCGTGTCACGACTACGGGGCCGGAGTATCATGACATCACGACTCTGCCCCCGCAATGCAAGTCTATGGGAGGGGGCGTGTCGGCCACAGCGCTGCAGCCTCGGAGTCTGCCAGGTCACGACTACGGGACTGTTTTTTTTTTTTTTTGTGGCTTCACTATTGTTTATGCTCCTGTTGATGCCGCGCTCTTTCTTTCTGACATAAACTCCAGCCTCAGCGCAGCGACGCAAGACTCTGCCCACCAACGTCACAAAATGCGGGCTCAAAATTTAACAAAAAAGCCTCCAGAGTACGGATATTCATGGCGCGCCATAGCATGTTTTTAATATATTTTAATTTCTGAGGAGGGTGGATGGGTTGTTACGGGATAGTTGGAGTGCAGCTATTTAGGGCCAGTCAGGGTGTCACCTGATGCGGTACCTGAAAAAAAAGGGAATAAAAAGTGATCAAAAAGTCCTATTAAAGCAAAATGGTCCCGATAAAAACTACAGATCACAGCACAAAAAATTACCCTCATACAGCCACGTATACGGAAAAATAGAAGCGGCATAGGAGTAAGTATTTTACTCATGCTCATTTCGTTCTGGGGGGAGGCTATGAGTCGGCCTAATGCTGCCGTAATGGCCCACTGGCCCCTGGTTTTGCTTATCACGCCCAGTAGGTTTAGTGTTAGGTCCCGTGCCATTTGAGAAACCTTGGCGTTGGTATGCGGGCTCAGGTATGTCCTTCATATAAGGAGAACATAAGTGTTGAGGGATAGCCAATGTCATTGTTTACATCTACCACAGTAGTGCACCTAAATTCCTGTATCATTTTCGTACAAAAAGTTATAAAATAAAACAAATCCTATATAATTGGGGATCGCAGTAATCATACCGAATAAAGATGATGCGTAATTTTTACTGAAAAGTGCACTGCAGAGAAACGGAAGCCCCCAAGAGTTTGTTGTTTTTTTTATTGTGCCCCACAAATTTCGTTTCACTGTAGGTTTTGTGGTAAAATTAGTGAAGTTGTTACAAAGTAAAATTGGTGGTGCAAACAATGACTTACTTCTTATGGGTCTGGGTGAGGAGGGAAAAGTGCAAACTAAAAAAAACTGTTGTCCTTAAAGGAGGACTCTGGAATAGGAAAATTATCATCCATACTGCCGATGCATTGCAATAGAATGAGATTTACCTTCGGATGAGATGCTCCACCTCCATCACATCCTATTGGCTCACACTTGTGACGTGACATATTTAACCATCACGCATTGACGCGCACATCAGTCTCAGTTTGGCTATCACAGGGAGAGGATCTCCTCTCCGTGATAGCTGAGGCTGCACCGAGCTCGCTGCGGGCGTGGGGTGTAGTAAGCGCCTGCGGGGAGGCACGCTGATGACAGCGCTATTGGGCATAGGGGTGCCGATAGCGCTGGCGGGAGGCACGCTGACAGCGCTATCGGGACCCCTATGCCCGATAGCGCTGTCATCAGCGTGCCTCCTGCCAGCACTATCGATTGACAGCGCTATCGGGACCCCTATGCCCGATAGCACTGTCATCAGCGTGCCTCCCCGGTGGCTCTGTCGCGCTCGCTGGGAGGCAAAGCTGATGACAGCGCTATCGGGCATAGGGGTCCCGATAGCGCTGTTGATCGATAGCGCTGGTGTGAGGCACGGTGATGACAGCGCTATCAGGCATAGGGATCCCGATTGTGCTGTAGATCTATATAACAGTAAATGTAATAAAAGAGTAAATATATGAGCTGAGTAAATGTATGAGCTTCTGTGGCCCGATTCCGCTCTCAGAATTGGGCCACAGAGCCCATGTGAGTTCCGTGCAGCTTCAGCTGAATCGGGCCACAGAGGCCATGAGAGCTCGGTGCAGCTCCAGCTATCACAGGGAGAGGCAAACTGAGACTGCTGTGCGCGTCAATACGTGACGGTTAAATATGTCACGTGACAAGTGTGAGCCAATAGGATGTGATGGAGGCGGAGCATCTCATCCGAAGGCAAATCTCATTCTATTGCAATGCACCGGCAGTAAAAAATAAACACGTACATACCTTCCTTAGCTCCCCTGATGCCTCCGGCCTCCGCCGTGATCCTCTTCCTGGTTGCAGATGGTCGGCGAGTCATATTGCACTCAGCCAATCACCGGCCTTAGCGAAGTCTCGACTCAGCCGGCGATAGGCTGAGCAGCAGTGTGAGAACGCTTCAAGACACACAATTCTTCACTACACCGGCATGCCAGGGCCCAAAACGTCACAATGCCGCTCAGCCTATCGCCGGCCCGAGTCGGGACTTCGTTGCGGTCGGTGATTGGCTGAGTGCAGTATGACTCGCTGACCACCAGCAACCAGGAAGAGGATCGCGGCGGAGGCCAGAGCCAGATACCGGAGGAGCGAAGGAAGGTATGTACCTGTTCATTTTTTTTACTGCCGGCAGTATGGACGATAATTTCCCCTATTCCAGAGTTCTCCTTTATGGGGTTAAAGGTTTCTTCCCCCTATTACTATTTATGACAAATAAATAAATAATGACTGATGGTGCTGAAGCTCTGAGCTCAACTATATATGTAGAGCTGCGCCCCCTGTGTAAGGCTGAGTGAGGGGGAGATCTATCGCCATTACATCTGATCCTCTCAGGACACGGCCGCTGGGAGATTTGACTTTTCACCTAAGTAACAATTTTCCCGCCCAACACTGGACACGCCCTTTACTTTCTCTGATTGGTTGGACAAAAATCCTCTCCTTCGTTGATTGGCCGGCGAGGTAATAACTGCCTCTACCTGCCTAGCGCTCAGCGAGGTATCTTATTGGTCCCTGAGCACCCGATAGAGGGAGAAGCAGAGGGATAGAACGTCGCGTCCGCCTGTCAGCATCTACTGGAGGACGATCTGCTCTACAGAAAAATGGCGGCTGCATCCTCAATAATCCGACTGTAATATACAAAATACTGTATCCTGAGGAGAGAGAAGGATCTGAGAACCGAGGACCCACTACAAGGAGGAGCCCCGACTGCTGGTATATAGCTGTATACTGTCCTGTAGTGCCCCGACTGCGGGTATATAGCTGTATACTGTCCTGTAGTGCCCCGACTGCTGGTATATAGCTGTATACTGTCCTGTAGTGCCCCGACTGCTGGTATATAGCTGTATACTGTCCTGTAGTGCCCAGACTGCTGGTATATAGCTGTATACTGTCCTATAGTGCCCCGACTGCTGGTATATAGCTGTATACTGTCCTATAGTGCCCTGACCGCTAATATATAGCTGTATACTGTCCTGTAGTGCCCCGACTGCTGGTATATAGCTGTATACTGTCCTATAGTGCCCCGACTGCTGGTATATAGCTGTATACTGTCCTGTAGTGCCCCGACTGCTGGTATATAGCTGTATACTGTCCTGTAGTGCCCAGACTGCTGGTATATAGCTGTATACTGTCCTTTAGTGCCCCGACTGCTGGTATATAGCTGTATACTGTCCTACAGTGCCCTGACCGCTAATATATAGCTGTATACTGTCCTATAGTGCCCTGACTGCTAATATATAGCTGTATACTGTCATATAGTGCCCTGACTGCTAATATATAGCTGTATACTGTCCTTGCTGCTGGGTTATAGCTGTATACTGCCCTGACTGCTGGTATATATAGCTGTATACTGCCCTGACTGCTGGTATATATAGCTGTATACTGTCCTGACTGCTGGTATATATAGCTGTATACTGCTCTGACTGCTGGTGTATATATAGCTGTATACTGTCCTGACTGCTGGTGTATATATAGCTGTATACTGCCCTGACTGCTGGTGTATATATAGCTGTATACTGTCCTGACTGCTGGTATATATAGCTGTATACTGCCCTGACTGCTGGTGTATATATAGCTGTATACTGTCCTGACTGCTGGTATATATAGCTGTATACTGCCCTGACTGCTGGTGTATATAGCTGTATACTGTCCTGACTGCTGGTATATATAGCTGTATACTGCCCTGACTGCTGGTGTATATATAGCTGTATACTGTCCTGACTGCTGGTGTATATATAGCTGTATACTGTCCTGACTGCTGGTATATATAGCTGTATACTGTCCTGACTGCTGGTATATATAACTGTATACTGTCCTGACTGCTGGTATATATAACTGTATACTGTCCTGACTGCTGGTATATATAGCTGTATACTGCCCTGACTGCTGGTGTATATATAGCTGTATACTGTCCTGACTGCTGGTATGTATAGCTGTATACTGTCATATAGTGCCCTGACTGCTAATATATAGCTGTATACTGTCCTTGCTGCTGGGTTATAGCTGTATACTGCCCTGACTGCTGGTATATATAGCTGTATACTGCCCTGACTGCTGGTATATATAGCTGTATACTGTCCTGACTGCTGGTATATATAGCTGTATACTGCTCTGACTGCTGGTGTATATATAGCTGTATACTGTCCTGACTGCTGGTGTATATATAGCTGTATACTGCCCTGACTGCTGGTGTATATATAGCTGTATACTGTCCTGACTGCTGGTATATATAGCTGTATACTGCCCTGACTGCTGGTGTATATATAGCTGTATACTGTCCTGACTGCTGGTATATATAGCTGTATACTGCCCTGACTGCTGGTGTATATATAGCTGTATACTGTCCTGACTGCTGGTATATATAGCTGTATACTGCCCTGACTGCTGGTGTATATATAGCTGTATACTGTCCTGACTGCTGGTGTATATATAGCTGTATACTGTCCTGACTGCTGGTATATATAGCTGTATACTGTCCTGACTGCTGGTATATATAACTGTATACTGTCCTGACTGCTGGTATATATAACTGTATACTGTCCTGACTGCTGGTATATATAGCTGTATACTGCCCTGACTGCTGGTGTATATATAGCTGTATACTGTCCTGACTGCTGGTATGTATAGCTGTATACTGTCCTGACTGCTGGTATGTATAGCTGTATACTGTCCTGACTGCTGGTGTATATATAGCTGTATACTGCCCTGACTGCTGGTATATATAGCTGTATACTGCCCTGACTGCTGGTATATATAGCTGTATACTGTCCTGACTGCTGGTGTATATCTGTATACTGTCCTGACTGCTGGTATATATAGCTGTATACTGTCCTGACTGCTGGTATATATAGCTGTATACTGTCCTGACTGCTGGTATGTATAGCTGTATACTGTCCTGACTGCTGGTATATATAGCTGTATACTGTCCTGACTGCTGGTATATATAGCTGTATACTGCCCTGACTGCTGGTGTATATATAGCTGTATACTGTCCTGACTGCTGGTATGTATAGCTGTATACTGCTCTGACTGCTGGTATATATAGCTGTATACTGCCCTGACTGCTGGTGTATATATAGCTGTATACTGTCCTGACTGCTGGTATGTATAGCTGTATACTGTCCTGACTGCTGGTATATATAGCTGTATACTGCCCTGACTGCTGGTGTATATATAGCTGTATACTGTCCTGACTGCTGGTATATATAGCTGTATACTGTCCTGACTGCTGGTGTATATATAGCTGTATACTGCCCTGACTGCTGGTGTATATATAGCTTTATACTGCCCTGACTGCTGGTATATATAGCTGTATACTGTCCTGACTGCTGGTGTATATATAGCTGTATACTGTCCTGACTGCTGGTGTATATATAGCTGTATACTGTCCTGACTGCTGGTATATATAGCTGTATACTGTCCTGACTGCTGGTATATATAGCTGTATACTGCCCTGACTGCTGGTATATATAGCTGTATACTGTCCTGACTGCTGGTATATAGCTGTATACTGCCCTGACTGCTGGTGTATATATAGCTGTATACTGCCCTGACTGCTGGTGTATATATAGCTGTATACTGCCCTGACTGCTGGTATATATAGCTGTATACTGCCCTGACTGCTGGTATATAGCTGTATACTGCCCTGACTGCTGGTATATAGCTGTATACTGCCCTGACTGCTGGTGTATATATAGCTGTATACTGCCCTGACTGCTGGTGTATATATAGCTGTATACTGCCCTGACTGCTGGTATATATAGCTGTATACTGTCCTGACTGCTGGTATATATAGCTGTATACTGTCCTGACTGCTGGTGTATATATAGCTGTATACTGTCCTGACTGCTGGTGTATATATAGCTGTATACTGTCCTGACTGCTGGTATATATAGCTGTATACTGCCCTGACTGCTGGTGTATATATAGCTGTATACTGCCCTGACTGCTGGTGTATATATAGCTGTATACTGTCCTGACTGCTGGTGTATATATAGCTGTATACTGCCCTGACTGCTGGTGTATATATAGCTGTATACTGTCCTGACTGCTGGTGTATATATAGCTGTATACTGCCCTGACTGCTGGTATATATAGCTGTATACTGTCCTGACTGCTGGTATATATAGCTGTATACTGCCCTGACTGCTGGTATATATAGCTGTATACTGTCCTGACTGCTGGTATATATAGCTGTATACTGCCCTGACTGCTGGTGTATATATAGCTGTATACTGCCCTGACTGCTGGTGTATATATAGCTGTATACTGTCCTGACTGCTGGTATATATAGCTGTATACTGTCCTGACTGCTGGTGTATATATAGCTGTATACTGTCCTGACTGCTGGTATATATAGCTGTATACTGTCCTGACTGCTGGTATGTATAGCTGTATACTGTCCTGACTGCTGGTATGTATAGCTGTATACTGTCCTGACTGCTGGTATATATAGCTGTATACTGCCCTGACTGCTGGTGTATATATAGCTGTATACTGTCCTGACTGCTGGTATATATAGCTGTATACTGTCCTGACTGCTGGTATATATAGCTGTATACTGCCCTGACTGCTGGTGTATATATAGCTGTATACTGTCCTGACTGCTGGTATATATAGCTGTATACTGTCCTGACTGCTGGTATATATAGCTGTATACTGTCCTGACTGCTGGTATGTATAGCTGTATACTGCCCTGACTGCTGGTATGTATAGCTGTATACTGTCCTGACTGCTGGTGTATATATAGCTGTATACTGTCCTGACTGCTGGTATGTATAGCTGTATACTGTCCTGACTGCTGGTATGTATAGCTGTATACTGCTCTGACTGCTGGTATGTATAGCTGTATACTGCTCTGACTGCTGGTGTATATATAGCTGTATACTGCCCTGACTGCTGGTGTATATATAGCTGTATACTGCCCTGACTGCTGGTGTATATATATAGCTGTATACTGCTCTGACTGCTGGTGTATATATAGCTGTATACTGCCCTGACTGCTGGTGTATATATAGCTGTATACTGTCCTGACTGCTGGTATGTATAGCTGTATACTGTCCTGACTGCTGGTGTATATATAGCTGTATACTGCCCTGATTGCTGGTGTATATATAGCTGTATACTGCCCTGACTGCTGGTGTATATATAGCTTTATACTGCCCTGACTGCTGGTATATATAGCTGTATACTGTCCTGACTGCTGGTGTATATATAGCTGTATACTGTCCTGACTGCTGGTGTATATATAGCTGTATACTGCCCTGACTGCTGGTATATATAGCTGTATACTGTCCTGACTGCTGGTATATATAGCTGTATACTGTCCTGACTGCTGGTGTATATATAGCTGTATACTGTCCTGACTGCTGGTGTATATATAGCTGTATACTGCCCTGACTGCTGGTATGTATAGCTGTATACTGCCCTGACTGCTGGTGTATATATAGCTGTATACTGTCCTGACTGCTGGTGTATATATAGCTGTATACTGCCCTGACTGCTGGTGTATATATAGCTGTATACTGCCCTGACTGCTGGTGTATATATAGCTGTATACTGTCCTGACTGCTGGTGTATATATAGCTGTATACTGCCCTGACTGCTGGTGTATATATAGCTGTATACTGTCCTGACTGCTGGTATGTATATCTGTATACTGTCCTGACTGCTGGTATATATAGCTGTATACTGTCCTGACTGCTGGTATATATAGCTGTATACTGCTCTGACTGCTGGTATGTATAGCTGTATACTGCTCTGAATGCTGGTGTATATATAGCTGTATACTGCCCTGACTGCTGGTGTATATATAGCTGTATACTGCCCTGACTGCTGGTGTATATATAGCTGTATACTGCCCTGACTGCTGGTATATATAGCTGTATACTGCTCTGACTGCTGGTGTATATATAGCTGTATACTGCTCTGACTGCTGGTGTATATATAGCTGTATACTGCCCTGACTGCTGGTGTATATATAGCTGTATACTGTCCTGACTGCTGATATATATAGCTGTATACTGTCCTGACTGCTGGTATATATAGCTGTATACTGCCCTGACTGCTGGTGTATGTATAGCTGTATACTGCTCTGACTGCTGGTGTATATATAGCTGTATACTGCCCTGACTGCTGGTATATATAGCTGTATACTGCCCTGACTGCTGGTGTATATATAGCTGTATACTGTCCTGACTGCTGGTATATATAGCTGTATACTGTCCTGACTGCTGGTATATATAGCTGTATACTGTCCTGACTGCTGGTATATATAGCTGTATACTGCTCTGACTGCTGGTATGTATAGCTGTATACTGTCCTGACTGCTGGTATGTATAGCTGTATACTGTCCTGACTGCTGGTATATATAGCTGTATACTGCTCTGAATGCTGGTGTATATATAGCTGTATACTGCCCTGACTGCTGGTGTATATATAGCTGTATATTGCCCTGACTGCTGGTATGTATAGCTGTATACTGCCCTGACTGCTGGTATGTATAGCTGTATACTGCCCTGACTGCTGGTATATATAGCTGTATACTGCTCTGACTGCTGGTGTATATATAGCTGTATACTGCCCTGACTGCTGGTATATATAGCTGTATACTGTCCTGACTGCTGGTATATATAGCTGTATACTGCCCTGACTGCTGGTATATATATATCTGTATACTGCCCTGACTGCTGGTGTATATATAGCTGTATACTGCTCTGACTGCTGGTGTATATATAGCTGTATACTGCCCTGACTGCTGGTGTATATATAGCTGTATACTGCCCTGACTGCTGGTGTATATATAGCTGTATACTGCCCTGACTGCTGGTATATATAGCTGTATACTGTCCTGACTGCTGGTATGTATATCTGTATACTGTCCTGACTGCTGGTATATATAGCTGTATACTGTCCTGACTGCTGGTATATATAGCTGTATACTGCCCTGACTGCTGGTGTATATATAGCTGTATACTGCTCTGACTGCTGGTGTATATATAGCTGTATACTGCTCTGAATGCTGGTGTATATATAGCTGTATACTGTCCTGACTGCTGGTGTATATATAGCTGTATACTGCCCTGACTGCTGGTGTATATATAGCTGTATACTGCTCTGACTGCTGGTGTATATATAGCTGTATACTGCCCTGACTGCTGGTGTATATATAGCTGTATACTGCCCTGACTGCTGGTGTATATATAGCTGTATACTGTCCTGACTGCTGGTATGTATATCTGTATACTGTCCTGACTGCTGGTATATATAGCTGTATACTGTCCTGACTGCTGGTATATATAGCTGTATACTGCTCTGACTGCTGGTATGTATAGCTGTATACTGCTCTGACTGCTGGTGTATATATAGCTGTATACTGTCCTGACTGCTGATATATATAGCTGTATACTGCTCTGACTGCTGGTATGTATAGCTGTATACTGCTCTGACTGCTGGTGTATATATAGCTGTATACTGCTCTGACTGCTGGTGTATATATAGCTGTATACTGTCCTGACTGCTGGTATATATAGCTGTATACTGCTCTGACTGCTGGTATGTATAGCTGTATACTGCTCTGACTGCTGGTGTATATATAGCTGTATACTGCTCTGACTGCTGGTATATAGCTGTATACTGCCCTGACTGCTGGTGTATATATAGCTGTATACTGCTCTGACTGCTGGTATGTATAGCTGTATACTGCCCTGACTGCTGGTGTATATATAGCTGTATACTGCCCTGACTGCTGGTATGTATAGCTGTATACTGCCCTGACTGCTGGTATATATAACTGTATACTGCTCTGACTGCTGGTGTATATAGCTGTATACTGCCCTGACTGCTGGTGTATATATAGCTGTATACTGTCCTGACTGCTGGTATGTATATCTGTATACTGTCCTGACTGCTGGTATATATAGCTGTATACTGTCCTGACTGCTGGTATATATAGCTGTATACTGCTCTGACTGCTGGTATGTATAGCTGTATACTGCTCTGACTGCTGGTGTATATATAGCTGTATACTGTCCTGACTGCTGATATATATAGCTGTATACTGCTCTGACTGCTGGTATGTATAGCTGTATACTGCTCTGACTGCTGGTGTATATATAGCTGTATACTGCTCTGACTGCTGGTGTATATATAGCTGTATACTGTCCTGACTGCTGGTATATATAGCTGTATACTGCTCTGACTGCTGGTATGTATAGCTGTATACTGCTCTGACTGCTGGTGTATATATAGCTGTATACTGCTCTGACTGCTGGTATATAGCTGTATACTGCCCTGACTGCTGGTGTATATATAGCTGTATACTGCTCTGACTGCTGGTATGTATAGCTGTATACTGCCCTGACTGCTGGTGTATATATAGCTGTATACTGCCCTGACTGCTGGTATGTATAGCTGTATACTGCCCTGACTGCTGGTGTATATATAACTGTATACTGCTCTGACTGCTGGTGTATATAGCTGTATACTGCCCTGACTGCTGGTGTATATATAGCTTTATACTGCCCTGACTGCTGGTATATATAGCTGTATACTGTCCTGACTGCTGGTATATATAGCTGTATACTGCCCTGACTGCTGGTATATATAGCTGTATACTGTCCTGACTGCTGGTATATATAGCTGTATACTGCCCTGACTGCTGGTGTATATATAGCTGTATACTGCCCTGACTGCTGGTATATATAGCTGTATACTGCCCTGACTGCTGGTGTATATATAGCTGTATACTGTCCTGACTGCTGGTGTATATATAGCTGTATACTGTCCTGACTGCTGGTATATATAGCTGTATACTGCCCTGACTGCTGGTATATATAGCTTTATACTGCCCTGACTGCTGGTATATATAGCTGTATACTGCCCTGACTGCTGGTGTATATATAGCTGTATACTGCCCTGACTGCTGGTATATATAGCTGTATACTGTCCTGACTGCTGGTATATATAGCTGTATACTGCCCTGACTGCTGGTGTATATATAGCTGTATACTGTCCTGACTGCTGGTGTATATATAGCTGTATACTGTCCTGACTGCTGGTATATATAGCTGTATACTGTCCTGACTGCTGGTATATATAGCTGTATACTGCCTTGACTGCTGGTGTATATATAGCTGTATACTGCTCTGACTGCTGGTGTATATATAGCTGTATACTGTCCTGACTGCTGGTGTATATATAGCTGTATACTGTCCTGACTGCTGGTATATATAGCTGTATACTGCCCTGACTGCTGGTGTATATATAGCTGTATACTGCCCTGACTGCTGGTGTATATATAGCTGTATACTGCCCTGACTGCTGGTATATATAGCTGTATACTGCCCTGACTGCTGGTGTATATATAGCTGTATACTGCCCTGACTGCTGGTATATATAGCTGTATACTGCCCTGACTGCTGGTGTATATATAGCTGTATACTGCCCTGACTGCTGGTGTATATATAGCTGTATACTGTCCTGACTGCTGGTATATATAGCTGTATACTGCCCTGACTGCTGGTGTATATATAGCTGTATACTGCCCTGACTGCTGGTGTATATATAGCTGTATACTGTCCTGACTGCTGGTATATATAGCTGTATACTGTCCTGACTGCTGGTATGTATAGCTGTATACTGCCCTGACTGCTGGTGTATATATAGCTGTATACTGTCCTGACTGCTGGTGTATATATAGCTGTATACTGTCCTGACTGCTGGTATGTATAGCTGTATACTGCCCTGACTGCTGGTGTATATATAGCTGTATACTGTCCTGACTGCTGGTATATATAGCTGTATACTGTCCTGACTGCTGGTATGTATAGCTGTATACTGCCCTGACTGCTGGTGTATATATAGCTGTATACTGTCCTGACTGCTGGTATGTATAGCTGTATACTGCCCTGACTGCTGGTGTATATATAGCTGTATACTGTCCTGACTGCTGGTATATATAGCTGTATACTGCCCTGACTGCTGGTGTATATATAGCTGTATACTGCCCTGACTGCTGGTATATATAGCTGTATACTGTCCTGACTGCTGATATATATAGCTGTATACTGCCCTGACTGCTGGTGTATATATAGCTGTATACTGCCCTGACTGCTGGTGTATATATAGCTGTATACTGCCCTGACTGCTGGTATATATAGCTGTATACTGTCCTGACTGCTGGTGTATATATAGCTGTATACTGTCCTGACTGCTGGTATATATAGCTGTATACTGCCCTGACTGCTGGTATATATAGCTGTATACTGTCCTGACTGCTGGTATATATAGCTGTATACTGTCCTGACTGCTGGTGTATATATAGCTGTATACTGTCCTGACTGCTGGTATATATAGCTGTATACTGCCCTGACTGCTGGTGTATATATAGCTGTATACTGTCCTGACTGCTGGTGTATATATAGCTGTATACTGTCCTGACTGCTGGTATATATAGCTGTATACTGCCCTGACTGCTGGTGTATATATAGCTGTATACTGCCCTGACTGCTGGTATATATAGCTGTATACTGCCCTGACTGCTGGTATGTATAGCTGTATACTGCCCTGACTGCTGGTGTATATATAGCTGTATACTGTCCTGACTGCTGATATATATAGCTGTATACTGTCCTGACTGCTGGTATATATAGCTGTATACTGCCCTGACTGCTGGTGTATATATAGCTGTATACTGTCCTGACTGCTGGTATATATAGCTGTATACTGCTCTGACTGCTGGTGTATATATAGCTGTATACTGCTCTGACTGCTGGTGTATATATAGCTGTATACTGCCCTGACTGCTGGTATATATAGCTGTATACTGTCCTGACTGCTGGTATATATAGCTGTATACTGTCCTGACTGCTGGTATGTATAGCTGTATACTGTCCTGACTGCTGATATATATAGCTGTATACTGCTCTGACTGCTGGTATATATTGCTGTATACTGCTCTGACTGTTGGTATATAGCTGTATACTGCTCTGACTGCTGGTATATAGCTGTATACTGCCCTGTAGTACCCTTACTGCTGGTATATATACTGTCCTGTAGTGCCCTTACTGCTGGTATATATACTGCCCTGTAGTGACCTTACTGCTGGTATATATACTGCCCTGTAGTGACCTTACTGCTGGTATATATACTGCCCTGTAGTGACCTTACTGCTGGTATATATACTGCCCTGTAGTGACCTTACTGCTGGTATATATACTGCCCTGTAGTGACCTTACTGCTGGTATATATACTGCCCTGTAGTGACCTTACTGCTGGTATATATACTGCCCTGTAGTGACCTTACTGCTGGTATATATACTGCCCTGTAGTGACCTTACTGCTGGTATATATACTGCCCTGTAGTACCCTTACTGCTGGTATATATACTGTCCTGTAGTGCCCTTACTGCTGGTATATATACTGCCCTGTAGTGACCTTACTGCTGGTATATATACTGCCCTGTAGTGACCTTACTGCTGGTATATATACTGCCCTGTAGTGACCTTACTGCTGGTATATATACTGCCCTGTAGTGACCTTACTGCTGGTATATATACTGCCCTGTAGTGACCTTACTGCTGGTATATATACTGCCCTGTAGTGACCTTACTGCTGGTATATATACTGCCCTGTAGTGACCTTACTGCTGGTATATATACTGCCCTGTAGTGACCTTACTGCTGGTATATATACTGCCCTGTAGTGACCTTACTGCTGGTATATATACTGCCCTGTAGTGACCTTACTGCTGGTATATATACTGCCCTGTAGTGACCTTACTGCTGGTATATATACTGCCCTGTAGTACCCTTACTGCTGGTATATATACTGCCCTGTAGTGACCTTACTGCTGGTATATATACTGCCCTGTAGTGCCCTTACTGCTGGTATATATACTGCCCTGTAGTGCCCTTACTGCTGGTATATATACTGTCCTGTAGTGCTCTTACTGCTGGTATATATACTGCCCTGTAGTGCCCTTACTGCTGGTATATATACTGCCCTGTAGTGCCCTTACTGCTGGTATATATACTGCCCTGTAGTACCCTTACTGCTGGTATATATACTGCCCTGTAGTGCCCTTACTGCTGGTATATATACTGCCCTGTAGTGACCTTACTGCTGGTATATATACTGCCCTGTAGTGCCCTTACTGCTGGTATATATACTGCCCTGTAGTGACCTTACTGCTGGTATATATACTGCCCTGTAGTGACCTTACTGCTGGTATATATACTGCCCTGTAGTGACCTTACTGCTGGTATATATACTGCCCTGTAGTGACCTTACTGCTGGTATATATACTGCCCTGTAGTACCCTTACTGCTGGTATATATACTGCCCTGTAGTGACCTTACTGCTGGTATATATACTGCCCTGTAGTGCCCTTACTGCTGGTATATATACTGCCCTGTAGTGCCCTTACTGCTGGTATATATACTGCCCTGTAGTGCCCTTACTGCTGGTATATATACTGCCCTGTAGTGCCCTTACTGCTGGTATATATACTGCCCTGTAGTTTACTGTTATTATTACTGTGTGCTCAGTGTCAGGCGGCTGTCCAGCAGATGACTATAACATTATGGTAGCTGTATGCACCGGACCATTATGACACCATCAGTACCGTACAGCGGGTTATGGCGCTTCATGTTTATTCTCCAGGTCCTATGGTGACGTCCAGTACGACCCCCGAGCGCCCTGTGGTGGTGGAGAAGATCCTGAGGGTGACCTTGGACATCATCCACTTGTTGACCGGCCAGGTGAGACCTTTGGGGATTGTTCTCTACTCTCCATTACCTCTGGCGGTGCTGCAGTGTAAATCATGGGGGACGGTGTCTAATAGGCTCCAGTAGATGATGCAGCTGGTTATATGTAATATTGTGAAGCTATAAACCCTGAAGAAGGTGAGCGGCGGCCGCGGCTGATACTTTGTTCGTTGCGCCGTGAGATTTTTATGGTAAAATGAAGATGTCAATACAAAGATTATTGGTGGCGCAAAAATAAAATTAACAAGCCCCATATGTTTTCCATCTGTGGATGGGAAAAATAACAGTAGGGGTAGGGTCACAAGAGCGAGCGTCGGGTGCAGCGCCGGAGTCTCGTGACATCACGGCCACGCCCCCTCAATGTAAGTCTATGGGAGGGGGCGTGACAGCTGTCACGCCCCCTCCCATAGACTTGCATTGAGGGGGCGTGGCCGTGACGTCTTGAGTGGGGCGTGACCGTGATGTCAGGAGCCTCCCCCTCGCATCGGCAGTCATGCGTCACGGAGCTAAGTTCACTCTGTGCACCGGATGTCTGGGGTGCCGCAGCCAAGATCGCAGGGGTGCTCTGCAATCAGACATCTTATCCCCTATCCTTTGGATAGAGATAAGATGTCTAGGGACGGAGTACCCCTTTAAAACACTGGTACATGACCAAAATGTGCAACTCTAGGGGGCGCTCCACGATATTTTGCAGCAATCCAGAACGTCACATATTCAGACAAATAGAAGAACATGCGGCACTCACCCCTTTATGTCGCTTTTCTTCAACTTTATTCCGTTACCAAGTTACGGGCGTGATGTAGGGGAGACAGGCAAGTGC
The DNA here is from genome assembly GCF_029499605.1 of Hyla sarda. Classification (NCBI taxonomy): domain Eukaryota; kingdom Metazoa; phylum Chordata; class Amphibia; order Anura; family Hylidae; genus Hyla; species Hyla sarda. The sequence goes on from NC_079195.1 coordinate 1,874,580, forward strand.
GGAGGCAACAGACGTTTCGTGCTGGAAAGTGCTTCAGTCTCCAGACAACTTTTTAATGGAATAAAGTTGAAGAAAAGCTCCATAGGGTATGTTCACACTGCGGAATTCGGCGAGTAGAATTCCACGCAGTGAACATTCCAGTCAGCGTGAACGGGTCTTCCGCGAGACCCGATCACACTGTGGAATTTCAGCGCAAAGAAAGAACATGTTCATTCTTTGCGCGGAATTCTGCGAGTACTGCATAGCGGTCAATGGTGACGGTGCAGTGCCCCGCGGTCCTACCGCCGAAGTATCTTTGACGGCGGAGCCCCCCTGACGGAATTTGTTAGGCTGGGTTCACATCACGTTTTTGCTATACTGTTTTCGATCCGTTTTTCTAAAGAAATCCGTATGGCAAAAAAAACGATGGAACAGTATGGAAAAAGTAAGCCGTATGCGTTTTTAAAAATGTATACTGTTTTTAAAAGTGCATACAGTTCCGTCAGTTTTTATAAAAAAAAAAAAAAAAAAACATAAGTTTTTGAAAATGTTGTCCATTTTTAATGGGAGGGGTCTTGGGTGGGGACTTTAGGATTCAAATACGCATGTGCCAAGTAAAAACTTATACGTTTTTCCCATATGGATCCGTATACATGTGCGTTTCCCATTGACGTCCATGTTATAAAAAAACTTATGCGGTTGCAGTACCGTGGTTAACCACGATTTTGTCTCCGGTTTAAAAACCATACTGCAACCGCATACGTTTTTTTTTAACATGGACGTCAATGGGAAACACACATGTATACGGTTCCATACGGGAAAAATGTATACGATTTTACTTTGCACATGCGCATTTGAATCCTAAAGTCCCCACCCAAGACCCCTCCCATTAAAAATGGACAAAATTTTCAAAAACTTATGTTTTTTTTTTAATAAAAACTGACGGAACTGTATGCACTTTTAAAAACAGTATACTGTTTAAAAACCCATACGGTTTACTTTTTCCCATACTGTTCCATCCGTTTTTTTGCCATACCGTTTTCTTTAGAAAAACGGATTGAAAACAGTATGGCAAAAACGTGATGTGAACCCAGCCTTATTTGGAACGCATGGGGGGGGGGGGGGGGAGGCGGTACTGTCCATGTAGAAGCAAATACAATTTTATGTACATTTGGAACAACAGGTGAGTTGTCGTCTTCTTCTGCACAGGACGATGTTGTAGTGAAAAGGTCCGGTGGCTGCGTCGTCATCGATCCGCCGCCACCAGCACCGACGAGAAATGACAAAGAGAAGATCCTGGATCTCATCCACAAGATGGTGGAGCTGCTGTCGGGAGAGGTGAGAACTGCTGGGACATAATACACGGAGAGGAGGGGGTCGGGATCAGTGTGGTCAGGACATGTAAAAAGTTCTGATCAGTCGGGGTCTGAGTCCTGAGACCTCCATTGGTCGGCAGAATGGGCCAGGATAAGCGCACACTGCCCCTAGACATCTTATCCCCTATCCAAAGGATAAGATGTCTGATCGGCGCTGGCGACCCTCATGATCTCTGCTGCGACAGCCCAGACACGGATGACATGAGATTCTGGGCGGAGGCTTGAAACATCACGCCCCGCTCGTAAGGTCACGACCATGCCAGCTCAATGCAAGTCTATGGGAGGGGGCGTGACGACAGTCACGCCCCCTCCCATAGACTTGCATTGAGGGGGCGTGACCTCACGAGCGGGGCATGGCCGTGACGCCACGAGTCTCCAGCACTGCACCCGACGCTCTAAACGAACACCGGGTGCAGCAGGGAGATCCCGGGGGTCCCCAGCAGGACCCCTGCCATCAGACATTTTATCTAGTCTAGGGGCAAAGTATCCCTTTAAAGGGGTACTCTAGTGAAAATTTTTTTTTTATTTTTTTTTTTTTTATCAACTGGTGCCAGAAAGTTAAACAGATTTGTAAATGACTTCTATTAAAAATATTAATCCTTCCACTACTTATTAGCTGCTGAATACTACAGAGGAAATGATTTTCTTTTTGAAACATAGAGCTCTCTGCTGACATCACGAGTACAGTGCTCTCTGCTGACATCTCTGTCCATTTTAGGAACTGTCCAGAGCAGCATATGTTTGCTATGGGGATTTTCTCCTGCTCTGGACAGTTCCTAAAATGGACAGAGATGTCAGCAGAGAGCACTGTACTCGTGATGTCAGCAGAGAGCTCTGTGTTCCAAAAAGAAAACCATTTCCTCTGTAGTATTCAGCAGCAAATAAGTACTGGAAGGATAAAGATTTTTTAATAGAAGTCATTTACAAATCTGTTTAACTTTCTGGCACCAGTTGATAAAAAAAAAAAAAAAAAGTTTTCCACCGGAGTACCCCTTTAACCCCTTAAGGACCAAGGACGTATCGGTACGTCATTGGTCCTTCTCTCCTGATATAACGTGGGGTTACACAGTAACCCCGCGTCATATCATGGCGGGCCCGGCGTCATAGTGAAGCCGGGACCCGCCTCTAATAGCGCGCAGCGCCGATCGCGGCGCCGCGCGCTATTAACCCTTTAGCCGCGCGCTCAAAGCTGAGCCGCGCGGCTAAAAGTGAAAGTGAAAGTTCCCGGCTAGCTCAGTCGAGCTGTTCGGGATAGCCACGGCTAATCGCGGCATCCCGAACAGCTGACAGGACAGCGGGAGGGTCCCTACCTGCCTCCTCTCTGTCCGATCGCCCAATGACTGCTCAGTGCCTGAGATCCAGGCATGAGCAGTCATGCGGCAGAATCGTTGATCACTGGTTTCTTATGAGAAACCAGTGATCAACATAGAAGATCAGTGTGTGCAGTGTTATAGGTCCCTATGGGATAACAATGATCAGTATATGAGATCAGTGTGTGCAGTGTTATAGGTCCCTATGGGATAACAATGATCAGTATAAGAGATCAGTGTGTGCAGTGTTATAGGTCCCTATGGGATAATAATGATCAGTATAAGAGATCAGTGTGTGCAGTGTTATAGGTCCCTATGGGAGCTATAACACTGCAAAAAAAAAGTGAAAAAAAAAAGTGAATAAAGATCATTTAACTCCTCCCCTATTAAAAGTTTGAATCACCCCCCTTTTCCAATAAAAAAAAAAACACAGTGTAAATAAAAATAAAAATAAACATATGTGGTATCACCGCGTGCGGAAATGTCCGAATTATAAAAATATATCATTAATTAAACCGCTCGGTCAATGGCGTGCGCGCAAAAAAAATTCCAAAGTCCAAAATAGTGCATTTTTGGTCACTTTTTATATCATTTAAAAATGAATAAAAAGTGATCAATAAGTCCTATCAATGCAAAAATGGTACCGTTAAAAACTTCAGATCACGGCGCAAAAAATGAGCCCTCATACCGCCCCATACACGGAAAAATAAAAAAGTTATAGGGGTCAGAAGATGACAATTTTAAACGTATTAATTTTCCTGCATGTAGTTATGATTTTTTCCAAAAGTCCGACAAAATCAAACCTATATAAGTAGGGTATCATTTTAATCGTATGGACCTACAGAATACATATCAGGTGTCATTTTTACCGAAAAATTTACTACGTAGAAACGGAAGCCCCCAAAAGTTACAAAACAGCGTTTTTTTTTCAATTTTGTCGCACAATGATTTTTTTTCCCGCTTCACCATAGATTTTTGGGCAAAATGACTGACGTCATTACAAAGTAGAATTGGTGGCGCAAAAAATAAGCCATCATATGGATTTTTAGGTGTAAATTTGAAAGAGTTATGATTTTTTAAAGGCAAGGAGCAAAAAACGAAAATGCAAAAACGGAAAAACCTCCGGTCCTTAAGGGGTTAAGTATTTTAATCCCTGGCTCACAGCGATCTCTGTCCCATCATAAGTCTCTACGGGGCCGTAGAGAGGAGATCAGTGGAGTTTCTGACTAATCAAAACTTTTGACGTGTCCAAACTTTTATTTGTTTATTTGTTTTTTGTTTTATGATAGGTGCACGATAAACCTGAGCGACTTATTTATTTATTTGTATTTATTTAGATATTTATTTATTTAACACACATATATATACATTTATTTTATTTTTATTTTTTACTATTTTTTATTTATTAATTTATTTTTCTTATAGCTTTCTACGTAATTGTGTGTCTGTTCTCCTTGTCACATGGTGTCACCATCTTTCCATTTGTGTAGAGGTCGGTGGATACGAGAAAAGATATTTTGGAGGACGTAGCGCAGAATGATCGTCAGACCGTCCGCTCCTCGATCGGTAAGAAGCCATTTCTAGAGCGCGGCTCATCTCCAGGTCTTATAAATCTGCATTGTCCTTCTTACTCATCTTCCTTTCTAACATCCCGTAACAATGATAGAAGCCGTCATGTCACTAAAACAGCGATTTCCCACCAAGTGTTCCTCCAGCTGTTGCAAAACTACAAATGAAAAAAGTACTGGTCACAGGTGTGGGGCTTAAAGGGGTACTCCATTGGAAAACATTTTTTTTTTTTTTAAATCAACTAATGCCAGAAAGTTAAACAGATTTGTATATTACTTCTATTAAAAAATCTTAATCCTTCCAGCACTTATTGGCTGCTGAATACTACAGAGGAAATTATTATTTTCAGTCTGACCACAGTGCTCTCTGCTGACACCTCTGTCCATTTTAGGAACTGTCCAGAGCAGGAGAAAATCCCCAAAGCAAACCTCTCCTGATCTGGACAGTTCCTGACATGGACAGAGGTGTCAGCAGAGAGCACGGTGTTCGTGACAGAAAAGAGTTCCAAAAAGAAAATAATTTCCTCTGTAGTATTCAGCAACTAAGTACTGGAAGGATTAAGATTTTTTAATAGAAGTAATTTACAAATCTTTGTAAATTTTCTGGCACCAGTTGATTCGAAAAAATTGCACCAAAAACAGTGTAAGGCTGGGTTCACACTACGGTTTGCAACTACGGTTCCTGTATACGGCTGGGAGGAGGGGGGGTGGGGCTTAATCGCGGCGCCCGCACTCAGCCGTATAAGGGAACCGTAGTTAATGTATGTCTATGAGCCGACTGGAGTGAACCGCAGCCTCCGGTAAGCTGCGTTTTCGGCCGTATGCGGTTTCCCGACCGCAGGCAAAAACGTGGTTGAAAACGTGGCCAAAAAAAGCAGCCGACCGGAGGCTGCGGTTCACTCCGGTCGGCTCATAGACATGCATTAAATACGGTCCCCGAATACGGCTGAGTGCGGGCGCCACAATTAAGCCCGACCCCCCTCCTCCCAGCCGTATACGGGAACCATAGTTACAAATCGTAGTGTGAACCCAGTCTAAGATGTGCCAGATTTTCAAACAGCCTCTGTTAAAAAAAGAAGAAAAAAAAAAAAAAAAAGGACATTCCGATCTCGGGCACCCCTGCCCAACTCTCCTCCTCACCTTCCAAAATGGACTTGTCTTGGCAGGGGCGTCCGCTCAGCCAATCGCCAATTGAGGTGGGACACCGCTGTGGCTAGATGTTGATGAAGCGGCCCGTCGCTGTTGAGGCAGGTCTGGGTCTGTCTCAAAAGGTGGGAGCTCCTCAGCAGTTTAGAGAGAGATCCCAGGGATCCCAGTGGTTGGGCCCCCTTGTGATCAGACTCTTATCTCCTATCCAGTGGATGGCGGGGGGGGGGGTATTTTTTTGTAAGCTGGAATACCCCTTTATTGACATGACAAGTCCTCTTTAAAGGGGACCCCCTCAGCGCAAAACACTGTCCGAGCCACCTCAACAACATGAACACCCAGTGTGTACGGTTTTCCCGACCACTGTGCTCTCAGCTGTTGCAAAACTACAACTCCCAGCATGCCCGGACAGCCAACGGCTGTCCGGGCATGCTGGAAGTTGTTGTTTTGCAACAGCTGGAGGCACGATGCTTAGGATACACAGTAATAGAGACCCACAACATCCATGACTGCGGAGCAGTGACCCCAACAGCTCCCTTGCCAGGGCTTCATTTGTGGCGTTACGAGCAGGATACATGTTTCACGTGCTGGTTCCTAGAGAGCAGTGCATTGTGGGCGCTAAGGTTATACTGGAACTACTAGATTTGCAACAGCTGGAGGCACAATTCTTTGGATACACTGTCATAGAGAAACACAACATCCATGACAGCAGAGTAGTGAACCCAACAACTCCATGGCCAGGGCTTCATTTGTGGCGTTACGAGCAGGATACATGTTTCACGTGCTGGTTCCTAGAGAGCAATGCATTGTGGGAGCTGAGGTTATACTGGGAGTTGTAGTTTTGCAACAGCTGTAGGCCCAATGGTTAAGGAAACCCTTATCTAACATCAATTCTATTTCCATTTTGGTCCATCAGATGAGCCGGACATCACTTCTAGGTGCCCTGGAGATGTTAAGAGCGAGAAGAAATCTTCTTGGAACATAACGGTGACGCTGAATTCCTGCGGCGAAGGAAACCTCCAAGATGGTCTTACGGACAGATCTGCGGAATATACACAGGTTCGTGTTAAGGTAGGACAAGATGCGAACGATGGGGGTCACATCCCTACCACGTATGAAACGGAAGAACTATCGTCGCTCAACATTAAGGAAGAACCTGTGTCCGGGGACGAGGCTGAGGTCTCCTCCGCTCCGGCGGATCATTTTCGGCACATAACTAGTCAGATTAAGGAAGAATCTTTCTCGGATGAAGAGGAATCTGTCCTAAGGAACGTAAAGGAGGAAGAAATCCTTAGAGATACGGATAATTATTCATCCACGTCCCACGTTAAGGTCAAACCGGACCCCAGCGAAGAAGACGACCTACGTGACGTGGACAATGATGCCCCCCCGACACACGCGCTGAGCGAAGGTAGAAGACTGAACGTATCTGAGATGGTTCACCCCAACGCAGATGATGCGGATCAAGATGGTACAAAATGTTCCCCTAATGGGTTAAAACAGGCTCGGCACCAGACGGCACAGAAAGTGTTTACAAGCTCGGAGCGCGGTAAGCGCGTGTCATCGAAACCACCCGTCCTGGTCCACCAGAAGATCCAGAAGCCGCTGGTATGTTCGCAGTGCGGGCAACAATTCGTCTTCAAGTCTCAGCTCATCAGCCATCAGATGAACCACACGGGAAGGAAGACGTTCTCCTGTCAGGAATGTGGGAAATCTTTCGGCAGCGAGGCCGCCATCCTGGCGCACATGAAACTACACGCTGGAAAGGCTTCTTATTCGTGTGCCGAGTGCGGGAAATCTTTCGGGCAAAAGAACAATCTCCAGCGGCACCTCAGCATTCACACGGGAGAGAAACCCCACGCCTGCCCCGAGTGCGGGAAACGTTTTATGTCTAAGAGTAATCTCACGCAGCACTTGAGAGTCCACCGGCCGAAGACGAAGGAAACGTTCTGCTGCGCGGAGTGCGGGAAATGCTACAAGCGAGGGGCGGATTATAGGTGGCACATGTTAATACATCTCGGGGAGAAATGATCTCAGACCGGACTATAAGCCGTAATCTTCAGGACTAGACCTTTGTGGGGACACCGAATGTCATATCAGGACCCCCAACAGTCAAACCAGTTTTCAAGAAGCTCTCTGGGAAATGTTGTTGTTTTTCTTTTTTGTTTATTATTATTATTATTATTATTAGAGAATAATGTAGAGCAGTGGTTTCCAACCTGCGGACCTCCAGATGTTGCAAAACTACAACTCCCAGCATGCCCGGACAGCCAACGGCTGTCCGGGCATGCTGGGAGTTGTAGTTTTGCAACATCTGGAGGTCCGCAGGTTGAAGACCAGTGATGTAGACGTTCTTGTGTATGCCTTGTGCTTACCTGTTTTAGCTGAAGTGGCAGGCATGGAGTTTTCAGCCATACTGATTCCTATTCCTTTATGAAATAATTGTAGTAGTGTATAACTATATATCCTGATCCCATATAGATAGCAGCAGTATACAGATAGAGCTGGAGGGGAGGTGTATAACTACTATATATCCAGATCCCATAGAGATAGTAGCAGTATACAGATAGAGCTGGAGGGAGGTGTATAACTACTCGATATCCTGATCCCATACAGATAGCAGCAGTATACAGATAGAGCTGGAGGGGAGGTGTATAACTACTATATATCCTGATCCCATATAGATAGCAGTATACAGATAGAGCTGGAGGGGAGGTGTATAACTACTATATATCCAGATCCCATAGAGATAGCAGTATACAGATAGAGCTGGAGGGAGGTGTATAACTACTATATATCCTGATCCCATATAGATAGCAGCAGTATACAGATAGAGCTGGAGGGGAGGTGTATAACTACTATATATCCTGATCCCATATAGATAGCAGCAGTATACAGATAGAGCTGGAGGGGAGGTGTATAACTACTATATATCCTGATCCCATATAGATAGCAGCAGTATACAGATAGAGCTGGAGGGGAGGTGTATAACTACTATATATCCTGATCCCATATAGATAGCAGCAGTATACAGACAGAGCTGGAGGGGAGGTGTATAACTACTATATATCCTGATCCCATTGAGATAGTAGCAGTATACAGACAGAGCTGGAGGGGAGGTGTAGAACTACTATATATCCTGATCCCATAGAGGTAGCAGCAGTATACAGATAGAGCTGGAGGAGAGGTGTATAACTACTATATATCCTGATCCCATACAGATAGCAGCAGTATACAGATAGAGCTGGAGGGAGGTGTATAACTACTATATATCCTGATCCCATAGAGATAGCAGCAGTATACAGATAGAGCTGGAGGGAGGTGTATAACTACTATATATCCTGATCCCATACAGATAGCAGCAGTATACAGATAGAGCTGGAGGGGAGGTGTATAACTACTATATAAGAGAGAGAAAATAGTAGAACTAGGGTGCGTTCACACTATGGAGTTCCCCGAGTGTAATTCCGCGGTGTGAACTTAACATTAGTGTGAATGGGTTTCCACGAGACCCGTTCACACTGCAGAATTTCAGCGGCGGACAATTCCGCCGTTGAAATTGTTCCGCGCAAAGAAAGAACATGTTCGTTCTTTGCGCGGATTCCGCGAGCACTGCATAGCTGTCAATGGTGACGGCTCAGTGCCCCGCGGCTTTAGCGCCAAAGTAACCTCGTTGGCCGCCAGATGGAATCTCTGCTCGCGGAATTCAGCAGTGTGAACGCATCCTCAGAAAAAAATGAGAGAATCTTGGCCCAATCCTCATAAGATCCTGCTCTAGCTTTTCTCAGGTGTAAAGGTGTCTTCTCCAGACTATTGCTAAACTACAACTCCCAGCATGCCCTGACCGCCAAAGGCTGGAAGTTGTAGTTTTGCAACAGCTGGAGGCACACTGCTTTACATGCTGCAGTTTGACTTTGTCCTAGGCCGGAAGCCCAATAAGGTCGTAGGGTGAAGCTATGGGGCCCCTGTAGGGAATGCTGGGAGTTGTAGTTTGCACTAAACACGTCTCTATAGTCACATGACTTCCCATCTTCATCATGTGTCCAGGACATGTTCTCAGTAAATATTTATTATTATTGTTACTTTTCTGGGTTTCGGGTTATTTCAGGAGCTTTTTGTTTTTCGTCTTTAATGGAAGATTCCAACAATATTCTGTGCGTCTTTGACATATTTTGTACTGGACGTTGTGTGATACAGGACGCACCACAGGGATTTTAGTTTTTTTTTTTTATGCTGATGTTGTTTTAATGTTATTTATTATGTAATAAAAAAACAAACAAAACTTTAAGTAAAAAAAAAAAAAAAACTAGTAAATCGATTTGCAGCTGGAAAACGCGCAGAGCGCACAAACATATTTGCGTTTTGTAGGGTGTTTGTCTCCTTTTATATTACGTTCCTGGTGAATTATCGATGTGTTAATGCGGATTAACTGGCATAAAAAGCATCAGAATGTACCAAGTTCAAACATTATGGGGATGGGGGGGGATTGATCGTTGGTCCGAGGTCGTTTTCGTATAACTTATTTTTGGACTCAGGAATACGTCGCAAATAGTGGGCTTCTCGGCATAATTTAAAAAACTATCAGGTTCTTATACATTTTGATCAAAAAGTACAAGCCCACTCGCCACGTCAAGGCCACCTAGTCAGAGTGGGTCCCTAACCTAACATTGGCGTAGTGCTGGGCGGCGACCACTGCCTCCGAGACACCATGTCCAGCGGGGGAACGACCCAGTGGCCAGGCAGCCCCACTGCTGCCCGAACAAGCCCCTGGCTCCGGGCCGCACCACCTCACAGACAAAGCAGTGGATGTGCGGCTGTATTTCTCTTTGTGTTGTACATTTGTAGTCTCTCCCTTCTTCCATGGCCAGCGCTCCACTCCACCCATTCGGCCTAGGTGTTTTTAAAGGGGTACAACCGTGCTGACAACTTATCCCCTGGGGGCCCCCCGCGATCTCGCACGCAGCACCCCGCTCTCATCAGGCCCCAGAGCAAACATCACTCCGGGTCTGATGAATGCCGATCACGGGGACGGAGTATCGTGACGTCACGGCTCCGCCCCCATGTGCCATCATGGCTCCACCCCCTCAATGTAAGTCTATAGCAGGGGGCGAGACAGCTGTCTCGCCCCCTGCCATAGACTTGCATTGAGGGGCGGAGCTGTGACATCACGATCACCGGCCCTGTCATCAGACCGGGAGCGGATGTTCTCTCCGGGGCCTGATGAGTGCGGGGTGCTGCGTGCAAGATCGCGGGGGTCCCCAAAGGCGGGACCCCGCGCGATCAGGCAACTTATCCCCTATACTTTAGATAGGGGATAAGTTTCCAGCACGGTAGTACCCCTTTAATAAGCAGGAGATGCATAAGGGTTTCATCCTTATTTTGAACATTTGGGGGGGTTAAACCCACATTGCGTTCCTATTTGCATGTGTTTTTTTTATCTTTTTCAATCCCATAGATATTCATTGGATAAAATAAAACGCCAATTGAAAAAAAAAATACATAGTCTTAGCAGGCTGCAGTTTTTGAAATCTCTGCCAAAAAATAAAAAACGCCATTGAAGATTTAAAAAACATAACTAAATAAAAAAAAAAAAGCCAAGGGTGTTTAGCGTTTCACAGCTAACACTAGATGCTGGGTGCTTTTTTTTATTTTTTCTCCTCCTGCCCAAAAAAGCCATGCAGTGATTTCAGAGTTTTCACCTTTTAAGCTAAAAATAAATAACCTTACCCTGTTCTTTTGTTTTGTTTTGTTTAATTGCAGCACATTTTTTTCTGAATTGTGCAAACATTTGGCGACTTTTATGGGTACGTAAAAAGTAGTATCATTGAAATCCAAAGAGCTTTTACTGATGCAGCCTTAGCTGATTTATCGTTTGCCACAATTAACATTTTGCAAATTTTTGGCGCAATCTAAATCCAGCCCGGACCTCACTTTTATCATGCTTGGTTGGAAAATGTTAACGAAGCACTCCGGGAAGTGTGTGTTTTTGTCCTTTTATAAAGTGCAGCACATTCTATTATTAAATAATGTTGAGGTTCTTGTGCATGACTTGTACGTTCCTGTCTTAACTGATGTGGCAGGCACGGGAGTTTTCAACTTACGGTAACTGCAATTCCGTCACTGAAATGATTTCCTAATGCTGGCTAGATTTTCCATGAATCCTCTGGCTTTGCAAAGAGAGGGAGGTGGAGTCTGATCACTGCACCTGGTCATCTATTTAGGCTGCTTGAGATCACGCAGGGACACTTGAGTTGGTTGGGATCAGTTCACATTATGTGCAGTTTTAATGTATTTTCTTATTTAAAGTGTTGTTGTTAACAGCATACAAAATGAGTGTCGTCTCCCCAGGTAGCAGTGTGGGCCGAGACATTACATCACTAATCAGGTGATCAATGGAAGCTTGCCTGCTTTAACTGCTTGATTGACCGCTGGGTGGGAGCAAGATTATTCTGCAATGAAGTGTAGTTATGCAACAGCTGGAGGCACCCTGGTTAGAAAATACTGGTCTATTGTTCACAGCGCACATGGAAAGCAGCTCAGGTGTGCTTTAATGAGTGGGGTGGCTGATATGTGGGAGGGAGAAAAGTGACCTCACACTTACAAACAAGGAATCCTGGGACTTGCAGTTGGAGGGAGCGAACTCTAACAAGAACTAGCCTTTTCACAAAAAGATAACCTCAGCGTTATGGTAATAGCACAACATAGCCATATAACCCCAGGACAACTGCAGATTCGATCTAAGAATGTCCATTACTGTCTGGCAGGTAAGTACTAAGATCACTTTATGGTGGAGAACCCCTTTAATTATCTATTAGGCCATGTTCACACAGCATCAAAAGTTTGGAATGCCCACAAAGAAAATTCCACACATTTGAATAATCCGGCGGGTCCTAGGACTGCTAGGAAATGCGCCTTATAAGCAACAACGCATTCCTGAGCGAAATCCACAAAAACCAAGCCCATTCTTTTTGTGTATGTCAGAATCTGTATTTCCAAAGCATAAATTCCACCGTGTGAATAGTGCAGCAGACACCTATTGCTGCAGCGGAATGTCCGTGTGGAATATTCCGGCAGAATTCCGCACAGACGTTCTGCCGTGTGAACATAGCCTTAGTCTTTTTATTTATTTCCTATGTTTCGTTTACTTTAGTTGCCACCAATTAGTGTCTTTTATGCACAATTTACCAATATGTCGCTTGAAGGTTTAGCGCACGATTGTCAGGTAGATGTAATTTCTCAGCTGCTCATATCGGCCATGATACATCACTTGTGGTTTCCATCTATCTGATGGTTTTTATGTAGTGAGGATAAAGGTGGCACCACCTATCACGATCCTCTCGATTCTGCCGTTGTACGAGGCTTAGATGATGCGGTGACAGTTGTCGGTGGTTTTCTTTACACGGAGGATTATGTCCAATTCACCAGAGGTCCCTAACCAAGACCTCCAGGCTACACCGAGAATCCACCGTCATAATTCTTCTCTGTTCTTTTCCAGTTGAGTGACTGAAAAGAATCTAAGTGTTGGAAGCCTTGAGGACTGGGTTGGGGACCACTACTGATACCATTTTTAAACTAATAAAACTATAGGACTAGAACATCTAATACACTTTGTATAATCAAGTAGCAGCCGCCACGGTAGATGTTCTGTCCTGCACGTTCCATAATGATGCGTTTTGTAGACTGAACGCAACACAAGGTTGTGTGTGTCCAATATGGCATTTGTTGTCCTTACAATTTTATTAAACTTCATAGTCATTGTCAGAAGTTTGTATCAGGGGGTCTGGGTGCTGAGACCCCCCTTCACCATAATAAAGGGGCTATTTGTGCCGCTCACCAGATGTCTCATAGACTTTGTATTGTGGTTATTGTATTTCTGTACCCTGCTCCCTTTAGTCACCTGAAGTGTGGCGAGAAAGGGGCACAGCGCATGCCGCTTCATTCTAGCAATTGGTGGGGGTCTCGGCTTCCAGATACAAAGCTTCTACGTCAGTAGAATGTGTAGAAGTTTGTTGAATTGATAGAAACATTTTAAAGGGGTACTCCGCCCCTAGAAATTTTATCCTCTATCCAAGATGTCTGATCGCGGGGTCCCGCAGCTGGGGACCCCCGCGATCTCCCTGCTGCACCCTGCATTCTTTTAGAGTGTCGGGTGCAGCGCCGGAGGCTCGTGACGTCACGGCCACACCCCCTCAATGCAAGTGTATGGGAGGGGGCGTGATGGCAGCCACGCCCCCTCCCATACACTTGCATTGAGGGGGTGTGGCCGTGACATAACGAGCCTCCACCCTGCATCCCCATTCATCTGGGACAGAGCGAATGATGCAGTAGGGACCCCCGCGATCTCCTTGCTGCACCCTGCATTCTTTTAGAGCGTCAGGTGCAGCGCCGGAGGCTCCTGACGTCGCGGCCACACACCCTCAATGCAAGTATATGGGAGGGGGCGTGATGGCTGTCCCACCCCCTCCCATACACTTGCATCAAGTGGGTGTGGCCGTGACGTCAGGAGCCTGCACCCTGCATCCCCACTCATCTGAGATGGAGCGAAGTTCGCTCCCTGCACCGGATGTCTGGGGTGCCGCAGATAGGGGATAAGATGTCTAGGGGCGGAGTACCCCTTTTAAGATAGTTGTATTAGGATTGTAACAGATAAATAATCTATATAAATGTACATTATCGGTATTCGAGGATCTTCTGTGATCAGTCACCTCGGAGGTTGATGTAGGGTCCTCACCTTTCTGGCGGGATACCAGGTTTGGGATCTTCGTTAGTTAGTAAAAAGATGATCTTCCATGTTGAATACACAGGTAATTAGGAATGACGCTGCCATGTCTCTGCCTCAGCCTGTGTGTCTGGCAGTTGATAGTTCTGTCCACACGACCATCAGAGGGTCCTGCAGATTACGACCCTGCACTATTCTTCCTGTCAGAACAGTGGCCAGCTCAACAGACTCTAATGGACCCTACTGGGAACTGGGTCCTGTAGGGCAGATATTGTCAGTGGGCAGGTCAGGAGCTGCCATAGTGGTTTGGATGTAATAGAGGCCATGACAATAAAGACTTCTACACTAGGAAGAGGCTGCACTACATCTAACATACGTCTACCGCTACCCAGGGAGTGAAGATGGGTTCGCACTAGCCTAATGTGGGCAGATATTTATGTCCTTAAAGGGCTACTACGCTGCTCAGCATTCGGAACAAACTCGTGATGTCCTAGCCCTGCCCCCTCAATGCAAGTCTATGGGAGGGGGCATAACATCACGCCCCCTCCCTTAGACTTGCATTGAGGGGGCATGGCTATGACGTCACGAGTTCCCGTCGCCGGCTCCAGCGTTCAGAACAGTTTGCTCCAAACGCTGAGCAGCGGAGTACACCTTTAGGTCCTGACCCAACCAAGGGTCTTTGGATGGGTCTAGCAGCTGTTTGTGTGGGTCACCACCCCTTTGGGGTTCTTCTGTGCTTAAACATCTTATCCCCTATCCTATCCCCTATTTCTGCAAACTGCATCAATGGGACGGTAAGTTTCTTGGCAAAGGTATAAGTGTTCTTCGCAGGACAACAATTCCATACTGCGAGGTGAAACAGGAACTGTAAAGGTCTAAAATCTACATTATAAAATTATGAATGATGCCTTGGTCACGTGATTCTCCCAGAAAATGGTTTTGGTAGAAGATCCTAGTCAAACCTCCTCTACCAGGAGAAAGAGTGGACCCACACCTGTTAGTCTGGGACTGGCCCTGGCCATAACAACATCTCCAAGTCCTGCACCTTGCCGGGTATCCAGATAGTTAGTAAAGTGTACATGTTTTCTAGCCCTGCTATTGCTAATCATACCAACACCGAGGCCACATAGTTTTGGGCATTGGTTCACTTACTACCTGTCCGCTTTCAAATTGCATTGATTTATTCCTCCAAGAAAGGACTCTTGCAGCCCCATAAAGCATTGTCGCATTTCACCTGGGAACCCAATTTTATTTTCCTTACCCTTGAGGTTACATTATTGTACTCTAATATTGACTTGGCTTGTTTAAGCATTTCCTAAACAGTGACAACAGATTAAAAGATTAAGAAATACAATTCCTTCTAGATGGATTAGAATTCATCCTCACGCACAACATCTTATGATGGTGACCACCATTAAAAAAAGGTACAGCCATGGGGACTTAAAAGGGGTACTCTGCTGCTCAGTGTTTGGAACAAACTGTTCTGAACGCTGGAGCCGGCCACAGAAGCTCGTGACGTCATAGCCATGCCCACTTATATCACACCTTGTCCCCTCAGCCGTCACGCCCCCTCATATAGACTTGCATTGAGGGGGCGGGGCTGGGACGTCACGACGTCCAAACGCTGAGCAGTGGAGTATCCCTTTAAGCAGCTCCTAGTTATACTAATCTTTTTATGAGTGGTTTCAAATCTGAATTCATCACAGGGTCCCCTACATTCAGCCACCGCATCACCTACTACGAACAATACATCGACGACTTGTTGAGTATTCGTGCAACATCATTAAGCCGTTAGCATCTGTTAATTGACCCGTTATTAAACGTCCGCTAACAATACATTATAACGTCTGTTTATTAACGGGTGAACTTTATAGTGTGAAAGCAGCCTTTAAAGGAACAGTTGGGGCCTTGAGTTCAAGCCAATGTTGCATTCTATAGTCTTTTTGGACCTAAATGTCAGCCATACAATATGATCACCACTTACGCCCATTTAAAAAAAGTGGATACAAACCGCTTCCTCGATTTCAGGAGCGCGTATCATAAAAAGTGACTGAACAACATCCTGTTCGGCCAATACAGAAGTATCCGAAGGAACTAAACAAAAACCTCTGATTATAGATCACAATCCAAAATCTTCAAAAAATAAATTCCAACAAAAAGGGCCGTTCCACTGCAATTCTAAAAGAAGCCTTCACGGCAAAACCGGACGGCACATCTGAATCACCATACAAGGTGACAGAAGGAAATGCTCATAATTACAACCTCGTTACAACCTATAACCAGGAACACGGCCAAATGAGTAAAATACTCAATTACTTTGTGTTATCAAATAGTCCATTTTGGTTCGGTGAAAGAGTTTTTGAAAAGATAAAATCACTATTGAGAGATATAGAAGGGAAGAAGACGACCAAGGATTAAGTTGGAACAGCTAATGAAAGATGACAATTACGGAGGAAATGGAGTATTTAAAGAAAGAGGTGGATTATAGTGGTAAAAATTGTAAAAACATATGGGAATGGTTGGAAAGGGGTCCAACAAACACACAAGAAGGTAAAAGGGTCATCACTAATACAATTAACACACAAACTTTGGGCACAAAAATGGGCAACACGGTTCAGTCCACCATTTGATAACAAAAGATTTAGTTAAATTAGTAAAAGTCAATTTAAAGAATTTTGGTTTAAATATAATATATAAGATTAGTGGCACTAATATTTGAGGAGGGAAAATTGAAGTCATTTCAAAATATATGTAGGGGAATATAGGGTACCCCAAAATCAAGTTTTTCGTTATTGGCAATTAAAACACGCAGTGAGAGCAGTGGGGGGAATAAAGAATTATTTATGATACAGGAGGAATCTATAGTGAATGTATTAATGGAGAGGGATATAAAGAATTAAGAAAGGCAGAAGATGATGAAGGACATCTGCAGCAAAAGACAACTTATCCCCATCCACAGGATAAGAAATAAGTATCTGATCGCGGGGGGTCCGACCAATGGGACCCCCCTCGATATCCTGCACGGGCACCCACATTGCCGCTCTATGTGAGCGGCTAATGCGCGTAGCGTCAACCTCTCTGAGACCGACGGTACGCGCCCCCCCCCGTATACAGTTCTATGGGAGAGGCAGGAACGCTGCCTCCCTGCCTTTCCGATAGAGATACATGGAGGAGGAGTGTGGGCCGCGGCGTCATGCTGTGACTGGCACATTTCCTGCATGGGAGAGCTGCGACCCTGTTCAGGAGATCGCGGCGGGTCCCAGCAGTCGGACCCCCGCAATCAAACACTTATCCCCTATCCTGTGGATAAGTTGTCTTTTGCTGCAGATGTCCTTGAAAGGGTTACTCCACCCCTAGACATCTTATCCCCTATCCAAAGGATAGGGGATAAGATGTCTGATCGCGGGTGTCCCGCCGCTGGGGACCCCCGCAATATAGCATGCGGCACCCACCTGTTTCTTGTCCGGAAGTGCTGGAGGGTCTGTGTCCCGTCCACGGGGATGGGGCGTGACGTCACACGGGGGCGGAGTCGTGACATCACGCCCCGTCCCCTCAATGCAAGTCTATGGGAAGGGTCGTGACATCACAGACTTCCGTTCTCGTTGTCGGGACCAAGACCCTCCAGCGCTTCCGGACAAGAAACAGGTGGGTGCAGCATGCTATATTGCAGGGGTCCCCAGCGGCGGGACCCCCGCGATCAGACATCTTATCCCCTATCCTTTGGAGAGGGGATAAGATGTCTAGGGGTGGAGTAACCCTTTAAGGGAATTCACGTGAGTAGAAGACAATGGGGTTAAGAGAAATAAGTGAAGAAGAGTGGAAAGTTATTTGGAGATAGGGAAAAATGGGATAAGGAATAGGACTCACCGAATGACACAATTGTTTATTAATTATAGGTTGTACTATATACCCAATAAACTAACCCAAATAGCAAAAGGTAAAGAATATAGCTGTCCTAAATGTGGAGAAATAGATGCCAATTTTGTCCATATGTATTATAAATGCCCACGGGTCCAAAAGGCGCCAGGTGATAAAGGAAATAGAAAAAAGACTGAAAATTTAATTGATAGAAAACCCTAAAATATTGTTATTGGGCATGGTGGATGAATGAAGGCCTATAACCTTTCTGAATTCTATTCCAGGAAAAAACTTTTTTTTTACATATCAACTGGCTCCAGAAAGTTAAACAGATTTGTAAATGACTTCTATTAAAAAATCTTAATCCTTTCAGTACTTATGAGCTTCTTAAGTTAAGGTTGTTCTTTTCTGTCTAAGTGCTCTCTGATGACACCTGTCTCGGGAAACGCCCAGTTTGGAAGCAAATTCCCATAGCAAACCTCTTCTAAGCTGAGCGGTTCCCGAGAAATGTGTCATCAGAGAGCACTTAGAAAAGAATAACCTTAACTTCAGAAGCTCATAAGTACTGAAAGGATTAAGATTTTTTAATAGAAGTAATTTACAAATCTGTTTAACTTTCTGGAGCCAGTTGAGATATATATATATATATATATATATATATATAAATATATATATAAAAGTTTTTTCTTGGATAACCCCTTTAATTATATACAGTCGGAGGGAAGGGGATGTGGTACTGGGAGAGAGGTTGTTTTTTCTTTTTTTTTCTTGTTTGGCTGGAGTTGAAGGACAGAACAGATGAGAAGAGAAATTATATAAAATAAAGATATAAGAAGTGGGAAAAAAGGTGGGAAAAAGTAACTAAATCATGCCAGATTCCTCGCACCACTGACAGCCTTGGATGAGTTGAGCGCCATCTTTGAAGGTCAGAGGAGAGTCAGTCAATGACTGGAACCCTAATAGGTACGGCCTGGGGCTGGGACGTCAGGGTGAGGCAATAATGAAAGTGTAAAAATGAGAAACGATAAAGGAAAATAAAAAGATAAAAGTGAATGTTTAAGAGTGAGTGTATGGAAGAATGAGGGTTTTATTTCTTCTCCTCTCCGCTGTCTCTTCTCCCTGTTCCATCTTCTCCTCCCCATTTTGGCCCCAGCCTTTTGTCGCAGTTATAATGATAATAAAATAATTGTAGAATATTGAGTTATACATCATTAAAGAACAAAAGAAAATCAGATTGTAAGTAGAGGATGCTAGAAGTAGGCCCCAGGTAAAAACTACTGTATTACGTAAAAGGGAAGGGTTAAAAAATCAGGAATGGTTATGGGCTGGTAAGATTGAAGCTTTGGTGAATGGTTATATATTTCTTTTAGTTTTTTTGTATTGCAAGATTATATAAAATAAAAATACTTAAACATTGGGGAATACTACTCCACGACCCCATTCTTAAGTCTAATTTCCAAGAAACCAAACCTTCCGAAGACCCAAAACTTTGTAGAACGTCTTGGGCCCCAGTCACCTAATGAGAAAGAGACTACAACAGTCAAGTACATCTACTCCGGGCACCTATAAATGTGGTCATACAAGCTGCTTGTGTTGCCTTACAGGGGTACTACCATGCTGGAAACTTATCCCCTATCTAAAGGATAGGGGATAAGTTGCCTGATCGCGCGGGTTCCCGCCGCTGGGGACCCCCGCGATCTCGCACGCAACACCCCGCACTCATCAGGCCCCGGAGCGAACATCCACTCCGGGTCTGATGACGGGGCCGGTGATCGTGACGTCTCAGCTCCGCCCCTCAATGCAAGTCTATGGCAGGGCGCGAGACAGCTGTCTCGCCCCCTGCCATAAACTTACATTGAGGGGACGGAGCGTGACGTCACATGGGGGCGGAGCCATGATGTCACGAAACTCCGGCCCTGTAATTGGCAGTCATGAGACCCGGAGCGGATGTTCGCTCCGCGGCTGATGAGGGGGGGGGGGGGGGTGCTGCGTGCGAGATCGCGGGGGTCCCCATCGGCGGGACCCCGCGCGATCAGGCAATTTATCCCCTATCCTTTAGATAGGAGATAAGTTGTCAGCACGGTAGTACCCCTTTAATATCCAACATCATACATAGAAAGACAAAAAGGTAACCGCACTCACAGCGAGGAAAGAGCAGACTGACTTCTATGGCATCTCGGACAGATCCGACTTCAGGCTGACAGCAGGGCACTCAGAGTGGAGGCGGCTGCCGGCAAAGTTACGCGCAGATCTGTCCGAGATGCCATAGAAGTCGGTCTATTGTTTCCTTGCGTTGAGTGCGGGTACCATTTTGGCTTTCTATGTATGCTATTGAGAGACTTCGGGTTTCTTGGTTCCCAGTACCTCCGGACCCACAGGCATCAGGACTCCGCGTTGCCACAGTGACAGAACGCTAGCCTCCACAGTATATGCTGACATAATTGGTCTTTCTCCACAGCAGTGCCCTCTAGCTTGTGTTAGTATTAATATCCAACATGGTTGTAGAACTTTCACCTCAAACTCTTCTTCCACCGCATTTCGCAGCTCCACATGTCATTTATTTGCTTTAATTGCTTGGCCGAGGACTACGCTACATAGGGAGGACTACCCAGACCTTTCGAAAACATCCAAACGGTCACAGATAGAACTGCTTTTTGGGATATTTCAAACACGGTGTATCCCGACATTTATGCCGAAAAACATGGAAGAGACTTCTCATACACCACAATTGCTCCTATAGAACCGATTGCCGCAGCAGCTGAGAAGACAAAAGTCTTATTGAACAAAAGACAAACCTAATTTCATTCCATTTGAACCTCTTTCTTGATCTCAGTTTTGCCATTTATTGGTGCTCACTTTTTTTTTACATCTCTTCCTCTCGGTCACTATTTTTTTTCCGGTCTCCCCTTCCTAACCCACTTTTTTCCCTGTCCCACCTTTTCGGGACTCCCTTCCTCTTGTTCCATCTTTATTCAGCCTTCTCTTCATGTTTTCCGCTTTACTCTCAGCACGCCGGCCGGGATATGACATTACACCCGGGATATGACATCACACAAGATGTCAATAGTGCTATCTGACTACTGGTGGCTTTTACTCTAATACATGTTGATCCCATGTCTTGTATGTATACTGTTCACACTATGTACATTGGAGATCATATCTTTAGCATCGCATTGACTATTATCACTATTTCTTGCAGTTGTATGCTTTTTACTGTTCTATTTTCATGTTAAAGCGTACCTGTCAGATCCCCCCCCCCAAAAAAAAAATTATAATAATAAATATATATATGGTTCTCAGTACCTGATCACATACATGTACGGTAATTTTTATGTGTCTACGACATATATTTCTCTCAAAATTACCTTTATTACCTTGCCATCATTGATCAGTGAGGTTTCTGTCCATGCAGAGGCAGGGGGCGTGTCCCTCTCTTCTCCTCACTGTGATGACTCTTCCCCCTCCCTCACTCTGCTATGACTCACAGAGGGCCCCGGACCTGCCTGCAGCCCTGTCAAATATTATTGTATCTGACAGTGCACATTCAAGCATACATATCCATCTGGATAAACACAGTAGGGTTTTAGGTTGAACTTGATGGACTCTTTTTTCAACCTTACAAACTATATTACTATAGCGTCTTTATGTTATGGCTGGTTTATGTAAATTTCATGTTAAATTTGGCAGTTACATATATTTATATACTTTATTTGTTTTAATATTTATTGTAGTGCTTTTATGTTTGGCCTGAGGAAGGCATATGTGAGCACCTAAACGTGTTAAGCATTTTATTTCTTCTAACATAAATCCTGTCCTATGTAACTGAGGTGGGTAAGGTTTTTTGTATTCCCAAACAGCAGCACTCAGCAAGATCCCCCTTTTTCTCTCTGTTGTGTTTGTCTCCATATCCGTACCCCAGGGAAAACTGACGAGGCCCCCTGAGCCTCATACTGTGTATACCTTCTGACTTACATGCCTCCATAGAGTTGTGCCTATCGTCTAGCCAAACTCTGCACTGGAGTTGAATGGATCGTTCTAGTTTCACCTTTTAAATAAATCCCAGACCTATAAGGTTATTATTTGGTTTATTTACACAACTTTGTCCCTTTTTTGTATTTGTAAATGAGGTTTCCATTTTTATTGCCTTTTATTTTATTAACATTCCTCAAATGAACATATAAAGACAGCATATAAAACAATACCGGTACTAAAAAAAAGTTAATAAAATGACTCGCACCCAGAACCAAAAAAGAAATTAAAGAAATAAAAAAAAACTTTTTTTTTTATCATCCACGCCATTGACTGTTTCATAAGTTCATTAAAAATTGATTAAAAACATATTTTTGTTCCAATAATTTAATATAAACTAGCTAACGTTAAAATAATGTGCCGCTCAACATCTCGACGTGGTCCCAGCGCAAGAACGCTGGTACTTTTTTATTTTCCTTACATTTTAAAAACGGCTCGCTTCTTTTTTGTGGATTTTCACGTGTCTATTAAAATGGCTCTTACTTCCGAAGCATTTCCCGCAGCGGGTGCAGGAATAAGGCCTTTCGCCCGTGTGAATGCGGTTGTGAGTCGTTAGATTGGATTTTTTAGTAAAACACTTTCCGCAATGGAAGCAAACGTAGGGGCGCTCCCCCGTGTGTATCCGCTGATGAGTGACCAGGGTGGAGTTGTGTGCGAAACGCTTCCCGCAGACAGAACACGCGTACGGTCTCTCTCCTGTGTGGATTCTCTGGTGGGTGACGAGATGCGTATAATACACAAAGGTCTTTCCGCAGTACGAACATTCAAAAGGTACATCCGAATTACTGATCCGATGATGGTTGAAAAGAGCCGAAGGTTCCGAAAAACATTTGCCATATTTGTACAATGGGTATTGCTCTGCTGGGATTTTTTCGGACTTTACGCGCTTAGAATTAAAATATAAGGGGTTACTGTATTCGCTGTAGTTGTGTGTAGTTCCGTGTATACTTATGTATTCTATAAGTTCTGTACCGTTAATATCCTGAGGAGACGTATAATCGAACTGTGCATTGCTTGATGGTATGGTAAGACTTTCTTCCTTCCAGAAGTCCGGTTCCTCCTTGATATGAATGAACGGATAAGGTGAAGGATCGGCGGATGTGTAAATGTTGGGATCGGTGAGGTTTTCCTCGTCACATGAGATTGGCTCCTCCTTAATACAAGGAGCTGGATATTGAGGTTTAGGATCTGTGAGCGTATAAATGGTGGTGAAGTTTCCTCCGTCGCACGCATCTGGCTCTTCCTCGATAATAATAGAAGAGTAGCGGTGACTAATGTCTGTGGGCGCGTAATTGTCTACATCGATGATGCTTCCATCACACGAGATTGGTTCCTCCTCAATACGAATAGAAGGATATAGTCGTGTTTGATCGGTGGGCGACATAAACTCGTGGTTATTGATGCGTCCACGTAAGACTCTTCTCTCCCTAATACGAGGAGATGCGTTCTGCAGTCTATTATCTGTCTGTGTATAAATCTCGGTGTCCACCATGTCGTCGTCTTCCTCATCACATGAGATCGGTTCCTCCTTTATATGGAGCACTGGATATTCTTGTGTATAGTCTGTAGGTTTGTAGGTGTCGTGGTCGGAGAGGTTTCCTCCTCCATCACATGAGTTTGTCTCCTCCTCGATATCAGTAGATGAACATTGTGGATTTGACAATCGACTTGTAGAAGCGGATGAATTTCTGTACACGTCTGGGTCAGACAGGGTCGTCTTCCCTTCACTCCCTGGTTCTTCAGGATTAGCGATCTGCAGAGTTTTCTTCTGTTTTTTCTTACCCAGCCATAAGTCTCCTGCTTCCACCTCACAGTCAGATTGACCTTTATGACAATTACTACTACTATCAGGGGGACTGGCAGCGGCACAAGGTGTTCTTGGGGTTTGTCCTTTGTTGGATTCATCTGATGGACAAAGAACAATTTGATTAGATCACGAGGTCAGGTGCTCAGACACCGTCATCTTTATATACTGTATTGTAATTGTAAGGGTTAAGACAAAAATATACAAGCTTCCTAATATATAACAGACACATTAGAGAGCTGAGCGTCCGCGTTACAACTATCTGTCCCGATCCTTGGCTCGGCCATGTGTCCATGTGTCTTCAGTGGGGAGTAAAGCTATAGTCAGACTCCTCTAGTGGAAGCTACCTGAGAACAAATGGATGGGGCGTGCCTAAATTCGCATATTCACTTATTCCCAATTTCAACTGTGCCCATATGAGAAGCCCCAAGAACTTTAGATAACGGGTTCAGCCGACATTTATCTAATCTGTATGGAAAGCTTATGACTGTTCTAAAGGTTTAGAGTCCAAAACGGAAGCATGAAAAATACAATGTGCAAATTATCAGATCACTTCTCCCCATAAGATCACTAACACTGGTCATAGAAAGCCACTGCCAGACTGTCCTTCTCCCCCAGACTCCTCTGTCCTCCTCCTTCCCCAGACTCCTCTGTCCTCCTCCTCCCCCAGACTCCTCTGTCCTCCTCCTCCCCCAGACTCCTCTGTCCTCCTTCTCCCCCAGACTCCTCTGTCCTCCTTCTCCCCCAGACTCCTCTGTCCTCCTTCTCCCCCAGGCTCCTCTGTCCTCCTCCTCCTCCAGGCTCCTCTTTCCTACTCCTCCCCCAGGCTCCTCTGTCCTCCTCCTCCCCCAGACTCCTCTGTCCTCCTTCTCTCCCAGACTCCTCTGTCTTCCTCCCCCACACTCCCCTGTCCTCCTCCCCCACACTCCTCTGTCCTCCTCCCCCAGACTCCTCTGTCCTCCTTCTCCCCCAGACTCCTCTGTCCTCCTCCTCGGTAAGTAGAGCATACGATTATTTTATGTTAACCGATTAGCCACATGTGAGAATACATAACATCTGGTTATGTATCAACAGTTTAAGTATCTCTAAAGTAACTAACAGATCTCTGACAAGGAAAAATTATCTGGTGACAGAACGGAGATCCTCAATCGCTGATAATCATTATCCTTACCTTGTGATGTGCGGGGCCGGGAGTCCTCCATAATGTCCGGGTACAGATCCTTGTGTCTTTCTACATACTCCCACTCCTCCATGGAGAAATAGACCGCCACATCCTGACACCTTATAGGAACCTGACACACAATGATACCGTCATCACCAGACCCCTCCATTACTGTATAATGTCCCAGCAGGGTCACCTCTCTAATCATCACCAGACCCCTCCATTACTGTATAATGTCCCAGCAGTGTCACCTCTCCAGTCATCACCAGACCCCTCCATTACTGTATAATGTCCCAGCAGTGTCACCTCTCTAATCATCACAAGACCCCTCCATTACTATATAATGTCCCAGCAGTGTCACCTCTCCAGTCCTCACCAGACCCCTCCATTACTGTATAATGTCCCAGCAGTGTCACCTCTCTAATCATCACCAGACCCCTCCATTACTGTATAATGTCCCAGCAGTGTCACCTCTCTAATCATCACCAGACCCCTCCATTACTGTATAATGTCCCAGCAGTGTCACCTCTCCAGTCATCACCAGACCCCTCCATTACTGTATAATGTCCCAGCAGTGTCACCTCTCCAGTCATCACCAGACCCCTCCATTACTGTATAACGTCCCAGCAGTGTCACCTCTCTAATCACCAGACCCCTCCATTACTGTATAATGTCCCAGCAGTGTCACCTCTCTAATCATCACCAGACCCCTCCATTACTGTATAATGTCCCAGCAGTGTCACCTCTCCAGTCATCACCAGACCCCTCCATTACTGTATAATGTCCAGCAGTGTCACCTCTCTAATCATCACCAGACCCCTCCATTACTGTATAATGTCCCAGCAGTGTCACCTCTCCAGTCATCACCAGACCCCTCCATTACTGTATAATGTCCAGCAGTGTCACCTCTCTAATCATCACCAGACCCCTCCATTACTGTATAATGTCCCAGCAGTGTCACCTCTCTAATCATCACCAGACTCCTCCATTACTGTATAATGTCCCAGCAGTGTCACCTCTCCAGTCATCACCAGACCCCTCCATTACTGTATAATGTCCCAGCAGTGTCACCTCTCTAATCATCACCAGACCCCTCCATTACTGTATAATGTCCCAGCATTGTCACCTCTCTAATCATCACCAGACTCCTCCATTACTGTATAATGTCCCAGCAGTGTCACCTCTCTAATCATCACCAGACCCCTCCATTACTGTATAATGTCCCAGCAGTGTCACCTCTCCAGTCATCACCAGACCCCTCCATTACTGTATAATGTCCCAGCAGTGTCACCTCTCTAATCATCACAAGACCCCTCCATTACTATATAATGTCCCAGCAGTGTCACCTCTCCAGTCCTCACCAGACCCCTCCATTACTGTATAATGTCCCAGCAGTGTCACCTCTCTAATCATCACCAGACCCCTCCATTACTGTATAATGTCCCAGCAGTGTCACCTCTCATCACCAGACCCCTCCATTACTGTATAATGTCCCAGCAGTGTCACCTCTCTAATCATCACCAGATCCCTCCATTACTGTATAATGTCCCAGCAGTGTCACCTCTCCAGTCATCCCCAGACCCCTCCATTACTGTATAATGTCCCAGCAGTGTCACCTCTCCAGTCATCACCAGACCCCTCCATTACTGTATAATGTCCCAGCAGTGTCACCTCTCCAGTCATCACCAGACCCCTCCATTACTGTATAACGTCCCAGCAGTGTCACCTCTCTAATCACCAGACCCCTCCATTACTGTATAATGTCCCAGCAGTGTCACCTCTCTAATCACCAGACCCCTCCATTACTGTATAATGTCCCAGCAGTGTCACCTCTCCAGTCATCACCAGACCCCTCCATTACTGTATAATGTCCAGCAGTGTCACCTCTCTAATCATCACCAGACCCCTCCATTACTGTATAATGTCCCAGCAGTGTCACCTCTCCAGTCATCACCAGACCCCTCCATTACTGTATAATGTCCAGCAGTGTCACCTCTCTAATCATCACCAGACCCCTCCATTACTGTATAATGTCCCAGCAGTGTCACCTCTCTAATCATCACCAGACTCCTCCATTACTGTATAATGTCCCAGCAGTGTCACCTCTCCAGTCATCACCAGACCCCTCCATTACTGTATAATGTCCCAGCAGTGTCACCTCTCTAATCATCACCAGACCCCTCCATTACTGTATAATGTCCCAGCATTGTCACCTCTCTAATCATCACCAGACTCCTCCATTACTGTATAATGTCCCAGCAGTGTCACCTCTCTAATCATCACCAGACCCCTCCATTACTGTATAATGTCCCAGCAGTGTCACCTCTCATCACCAGACCCCTCCATTACTGTATAATGTCCCAGCAGTGTCACCTCTCTAATCATCACAAGACCCCTCCATTACTATATAATGTCCCAGCAGTGTCACCTCTCCAGTCCTCACCAGACCCCTCCATTACTGTATAATGTCCCAGCAGTGTCACCTCTCTAATCATCACCAGACCCCTCCATTACTGTATAATGTCCCAGCAGTGTCACCTCTCATCACCAGACCCCTCCATTACTGTATAATGTCCCAGCAGTGTCACCTCTCTAATCATCACCAGATCCCTCCATTACTGTATAATGTCCCAGCAGTGTCACCTCTCCAGTCATCCCCAGACCCCTCCATTACTGTATAATGTCCCAGCAGTGTCACCTCTCCAGTCATCACCAGACCCCTCCATTACTGTATAATGTCCCAGCAGTGTCACCTCTCCAGTCATCACCAGACCCCTCCATTACTGTATAACGTCCCAGCAGTGTCACCTCTCTAATCACCAGACCCCTCCATTACTGTATAATGTCCCAGCAGTGTCACCTCTCTAATCATCACCAGACCCCTCCATTACTGTATAATGTCCCAGCAGTGTCACCTCTCCAGTCATCACCAGACCCCTCCATTACTGT
The DNA here is from genome assembly GCF_029499605.1 of Hyla sarda. Classification (NCBI taxonomy): domain Eukaryota; kingdom Metazoa; phylum Chordata; class Amphibia; order Anura; family Hylidae; genus Hyla; species Hyla sarda. The sequence goes on from NC_079195.1 coordinate 1,902,480, forward strand.
ATAATGTCCAGCAGTGTCACCTCTCTAATCATCACCAGACCCCTCCATTACTGTATAATGTCCCAGCAGTGTCACCTCTCCAGTCATCACCAGACCCCTCCATTACTGTATAATGTCCAGCAGTGTCACCTCTCTAATCATCACCAGACCCCTCCATTACTGTATAATGTCCCAGCAGTGTCACCTCTCTAATCATCACCAGACTCCTCCATTACTGTATAATGTCCCAGCAGTGTCACCTCTCCAGTCATCACCAGACCCCTCCATTACTGTATAATGTCCCAGCAGTGTCACCTCTCTAATCATCACCAGACCCCTCCATTACTGTATAATGTCCCAGCATTGTCACCTCTCTAATCATCACCAGACTCCTCCATTACTGTATAATGTCCCAGCAGTGTCACCTCTCTAATCATCACCAGACCCCTCCATTACTGTATAATGTCCCAGCAGTGTCACCTCTCCAGTCATCACCAGACCCCTCCATTACTGTATAATGTCCCAGCAGTGTCACCTCTCTAATCATCACAAGACCCCTCCATTACTATATAATGTCCCAGCAGTGTCACCTCTCCAGTCCTCACCAGACCCCTCCATTACTGTATAATGTCCCAGCAGTGTCACCTCTCTAATCATCACCAGACCCCTCCATTACTGTATAATGTCCCAGCAGTGTCACCTCTCATCACCAGACCCCTCCATTACTGTATAATGTCCCAGCAGTGTCACCTCTCTAATCATCACCAGATCCCTCCATTACTGTATAATGTCCCAGCAGTGTCACCTCTCCAGTCATCACCAGACCCCTCCATTACTGTATAATGTCCCAGCAGTGTCACCTCTCCAGTCATCACCAGACCCCTCCATTACTGTATAACGTCCCAGCAGTGTCACCTCTCTAATCACCAGACCCCTCCATTACTGTATAATGTCCCAGCAGTGTCACCTCTCTAATCATCACCAGACCCCTTCATTACTGTATAATGTCCCAGCAGTGTCACCTCTCCAGTCATCACCAGACCCCTCCATTACTGTATAATGTCCAGCAGTGTCACCTCTCTAATCATCACCAGACCCCTCCATTACTGTATAATGTCCCAGCAGTGTCACCTCTCCAGTCATCACCAGACCCCTCCATTACTGTATAATGTCCAGCAGTGTCACCTCTCTAATCATCACCAGACCCCTCCATTACTGTATAATGTCCCAGCAGTGTCACCTCTCTAATCATCACCAGACTCCTCCATTACTGTATAATGTCCCAGCAGTGTCACCTCTCCAGTCATCACCAGACCCCTCCATTACTGTATAATGTCCCAGCAGTGTCACCTCTCTAATCATCACCAGACCCCTCCATTACTGTATAATGTCCCAGCATTGTCACCTCTCTAATCATCACCAGACTCCTCCATTACTGTATAATGTCCCAGCAGTGTCACCTCTCTAATCATCACCAGACCCCTCCATTACTGTATAATGTCCCAGCAGTGTCACCTCTCATCACCAGACCCCTCCATTACTGTATAATGTCCCAGCAGTGTCACCTCTCCAGTCATCACCAGACCCCTCCATTACTGTATAATGTCCCAGCAGTGTCACCTCTCCAGTCATCACCAGACCCCTCCATTACTGTATAATGTCCCAGCAGTGTCACCTCTCTAGTCAGCAGCTCCACCATCTTGTTGGTGAGATCCAGGATCTTCTGCTCATTGGTCTTCTCATTGATCACAGATGGAGGGGACCCTGTGATGGGGATCTGGGTCCTGCTCTTTTTTCCACATTCCCCAGATGTTTTCTTCAATGGTCCATAATCCTGTGTATGGAAAATATTTGCACATTTCTGTATATATTTGTATTGCCTCAACTTATTAAAGGAGTAGTCCAGTGGTGACTCAGTGGTGAACAACTTATCCCCTATCTTAAGGATAGGGGATAAGTTGCAGATCGCGGGGGGGTCCGACCGCTGGGGCCCCCTGCGATCTCCTGTATGGAGCCCCGACAGCCCGCGGGAAGGGGGCGTGCCGACCTCCGCACGAAGTGGCGGCCGACACACCCCCTCAATACAACTCTATGGCAGAGCCGAAGCGCTGCCTTCGGCAATCTCCGGCTCTGCCATTGAGATGTATTGAGGGGGCGTGTCGGCCGCCGCCTCGTGCGGAGGTCGACATCCGCTATCAGGCCGGAGAGACGGGGCCCTGTACAGAGAGATCGCAGGGGGCCCCAGCGGTCGGACCCCCCGCGATCTCAAACTTATCCCCTATCCTTAGGATAGGACTACCCCTTTAATGTCTACACTGATAAACGATGACATTAATGCCACCTGCCTAATTATGTGTCCTCCACTCATGCTCTGACCTGTCAAGGCCCGGCCCTTATAGACCTCTGATAAGATTGATGGGTGTGACACATTTCCCACAATCCCTCACCTCTCCGATCATGTCCTGTATTATCCCTAGAGATAAGAGGTCATGTGACCATTTCCCACAATCCCTCACCTCTCCGGTCATGTCCTGTATTATCCCTAGAGATAAGAGTGAGGTCATGTGACCATTTCCCACAATCCCTCACCTCTCCGGTCATGTCCTGTATTATTCCTAGAGATAAGAGGTCATGTGACCATTTCCCACAATCCCTCACCTCTCCGGTCATGTCCTGTATTATCCCTAGAGATAAGAGGTCATGTGACCATTTCCCACAATCCCTCACCTCTCCGGTCATGTCCTGTATTGTTATTCCTAGAGATAAGAGTGAGGTCATGTGACCATTTCCCACAATCCCTCACCTCTCCGGTCATGTCCTGTATTATTCCTAGAGATAAGAGGTCATGTGACCATTTCCCACAATCCCTCACCTCTCCGGTCATGTCCTGTATTATTCCTAGAGATAAGAGGTCATGTGACCATTTCCCACAATCCCTCACCTCTCCGGTCATGTCCTGTATTATCCCTAGAGATAAGAGGTCATGTGACCATTTCCCACAATCCCTCACCTCTCCGGTCATGTCCTGTATTATCCCTAGAGATAAGAGGTCATGTGACCATTTCCCACAATCCCTCACCTCTCCGGTCATGTCCTGTATTATCCCTAGAGATAAGAGGTCATGTGACCATTTCCCACAATCCCTCACCTCTCCGGTCATGTCCTGTATTATTCCTAGAGATAAGAGGTCATGTGACCATTTCCCACAATCCCTCACCTCTCCGGTCATGTGATCATTTCCCACAATCCCTCACCTCTCCGGTCATGTGACCATTTCCCACAATCCCTCACCTCTCCGGTCATGTCCTGTATTATTCCTAGAGATAAGAGGTCATGTGACCATTTCCCACAATCCCTCACCTCTCCGGTCATGTCCTGTATTATTCCTAGAGATAAGAGGTCATGTGACCATTTCCCACAATCCCTCACCTCTCCGGTCATGTCCTGTATTATTCCTAGAGATAAGAGGTCATGTGACCATTTCCCACAATCCCTCACCTCTCCGGTCAGCAGGTAGATGATCTCTAGGGTGAGGCTCAGGATCCTCTCACTCTCCATCTTTATTGTGGCTCCTGGTGAACTCTCTGTAGTTGATCTCGTCTTCTCTATTCTCTTTCTTTACCATCATCCGTTCCTCGGCCGCGCTCCATCTCTAATTCATAACAACCTGAGGAACAAAGAACGAGGCGGCCGATGACTGAGCTGGAATATCTGTTATAAGAATAACTGCACATCATCCCCCTGTCCCCCCACAGAGAAGGGATCGGTGGCCTCCCCGGATCTGTGGCTTCTCCCCGAAGCGCTCTCGAAACGCGTTGTCTATGTGAAATAAAAGAACCTTGTTTAATCCACAGCATCCCTGGTCCACTGTATCCCGCGGCGTGCGCCGTGAATCACCTGACTTTTCACTCTGTCCGGCCACTACCGGCAAGAATACAAGCAGCTTCCAGCCACAGGTGGATCCGGACCCGGAGGCAGCCCCGCACATTAACTTCATGCGATCATAGAAGTGGAGGTCTGAGCCCAACATCCTCAGGTACGTAGGGAATCAGCAGCATTGATTTAACCCCCTCCTACCACTGGTAATGGCACTAGGCAGCGCCTTCCCCTGTCTGTTCTTTTTGTCTCCGTATATATCTCTTCTCTTGATCTGTGGCCTCCCCTGATCTATGACTTCTTTTGGCCTGTGGCCTCTCCAGACCTGTGGACTCCCCTGATCTGTGGCCTCTCTTGACCTATGACTTCTTTTGACCTCTGGCATCTCCAGACCTGTGGACTCCCCTGATCTATGGCCTCTCTTGACCTCTGGCATCTCCAGACCTGTGGACTCCCCTGATCTATGGCCTCTCTTGACCTATGACTTCTTTTGACCTGTGGCCTCTCATAATCTGTCGACTCCCCTGATCTGTGGCCTCTCTTGACCTATGACTTCTTTTGACCTCTGGCCTCTCCAGACCTGTGGACTCCCCTGATCTGTGGCCTCTCTTGACCTATGACTTCTTTTGACCTGTGGCCTCTCTTGACCTATGACTTCTTTTGACCTCTGGCCTCTCCAGACCTGTGGACTCCCCTGATCTGTGGCCTCTCTTGACCTATGACCTCTCATAATCTGTGGACTCCCCTGATCTGTGGCCTCTCTTGACCTATGACTTCTTTTGACCTGTGGCCTCTCTTGACCTATGACTTCTTTTGACCTTTGGCATCTCCAGGCCTGTGGCCTCTCCTGATCTGTGGCTTCTGATAATTTGTTGCTTCTGGCCTTTGGTCCCTCCTGACTTGAGTGTTACCGATCCAATAATTCTGGAGCATCTTCTCTCATGGATCCGTGTTGTGCCGATACCAATCACAGTCATGAGAACAAGTAAGTGCGCCCTGTTTTATATATGGAATAGGTGGGTACACTTGGAAGGAGAAGGTGGAGGAGGATTACCGGAATTTAGGTTATATTTTGTGGCAAAAAAAACCTCCAGAATATTAGATGGGGGTGGAGTGAAGCACTTTGGGGGGAGCTATTTAAGGATTATAGAGGGTATTATGAGAGTGTTTTTGAATTTGTTGAAGCAGGTCTTCCAGTGAGGAAGGAATTAGGGCATAATTCATTGATAGGTCTACTTAGGAGAACCTGGCTGTTACGCCGAGCGCTCCGGGTCCCCGCTCCTCCCCGGAGCGCTCGCAGCATCCTCTCATTCGCAGCGCCCCGGTCAGACCTGCTGACCGGGTGCACTGCAATATCACTCCCAGCCGGGATGCGATTCGCGATGCGGGAGGCGCCCGCTCGCGATGCGCATCCCGGCTCCCGTACCTGACCCGTTCCCAGTCTGTCTTGTCTGCTCCTTAGGGCGCGCGCGCGCCGGGTCTCTGCAATTTAAAGGGCCACTGCGCCACTGATTGGCGCAGCAGGCTTAATCAGTATGTTCACCTGTGCACTCCCTACTTATACCTCACTTCCCCTGCACTCCCTCGCCGGATCTTGTTGCCATTGTGCCAGTGAAAGCGTTTCCTAGTGTGTTCCTAGCCTGTGTTCCAGACCTCCTGCCGTTGCCCCTGACTACGATCCTTGCTGTCTGCCCTGACCTTCTGCTACGTCCGACCTTGCCTTTGTCTACTCCCTTGTACCGCGCCTATCTTCAGCAGTCAGAGAGGTTGAGCCGTTGCTGGTGGATACGACCTGGTTGCTACCGCCGCAGCAAGACCATCCCGCTTTGCGGCGGGCTCTGGTGAATACCAGTAGCAACTTAGAACCGGTCCACGCCAATCCCTCTCTGGCACAGAGGATCCACCTCCAGCCAGCCGAATCGTGACACTGGCAATATGTTAAAAAAAGATGTAATATAGAGGGAAGTATAAGAAATACGGTGTTATGCGATAATATAGATTTGGTACTTTTTAACCCCTTAAGGACTCATTTAAGGCCCATTTTGGCCTTAAGGACGCAGACAATTTTATTGTTACGTTTTCGTTTTTCCTCCTCGCCTTCAAAAAATCATAACTCTTTTATATTTTCACCCACAGACTAGTATGAGGGCTTGTCTTTTGAGCGACCAGTTGTCGGTTTAAAATGTATGGCACAACCAAAAAAATACTAATTTGTGTGGGGAAATTAAAAAGAAAACCGCAATTTTGCTAGTTTTGGAAGGTTTCGTTTTCACGTCGTACAATTTACGGTAAAAATGACATTTGTTATTTACTCTATGGGTCAATACGATTAAAATGATCCCCATGATGACATACTTTTCTATTACTGTTGCGCTTAAAAAAAAAATCAAAAACTTTTTAACCAAATTAGTGCGTTTAAAGATCTATTTTGAAGACCTATAACTTTTTCATTTTTCCGTATAAGTGGCAGTATATCATTTTTTGCGCCGTGATCTGTACTTTTTATTGATACCATATTTGCTTATATAAAACTTTTAATACATTTTTGGGGAATAAAATGTATAAAAAAGCAGCTATTTTGGACTTTTTTTTTTTTTTACGTTCACCGTACGGTATCATTAACATTTTATTTTAATAGTTCGGATATTTACGCATGCGGCAATACCAAATATGTATATAAAATATTTTTTTTTAACACTTTTTGGGGGTGAAATAGGTAAAATGGGACAATTTACGTTTTTATTGGGGGAGGGGGTTTTTCAAAAAAATTTTACTTTTATTTTTATACTTTAATAGTCCCCATAGGGCACTATTTATAGCAATCATTTGATTGCTGATACTGTTCAGTGCTATGTATAGGACATAGCACTGATCAGGGTTATCGGTCATCTTCTGCTCTGGTCTGCGGGAAGGCAGTGAAGGCAGGTGAGGGGACCTCCGGCTGCCGTGCTGGATGATCGGATCGCCGCGGCAGTGCTGCGGGCGATCCGATCATCCATTTAAGTGACCGCGATGCTGCAGAAGCCGTGATCTGTATTGATCACAGCATCTGAGGGGTTAATGGCGGACATCCTCGGGACTGCGGGTGTCCGCCATTACCGGTGGGTCCCTGGCTGCGATCAACAGCCGGGACCTGCCGCGCATGATCTGGGCATCGCTCCGATGCTCGCGGTTATGCTTAGGATGTAAATGTACGTCCTGGTGCGTTAAGTACCACCCCACCAGGAATTAAATTTACGTCCTTCGTTGTTAAGGGGTTAAAAGATAAGGGGGTGATTTTTGGAAAGGTAAAAGGGGTTAAATATGTTTCACAAATTTTTCAAAATGGAGAGATTAAAAAAATCTGAAACACTAAAGAATGAGTTTGGATTGCGGAATGAACATACATTTTGGTATATTCAATTGTGCGAAGCAAATAGATGCACTGAAAAGAAGAAATGTAGGAAATGTTCACATAAGGTGATAGATTATATCAATTCAGAAGGAGGTGGGAAGATTATATATATATATATATATATATATATATATATATATATATATATAGGTAGGTTACTTCTTAAAACTGTCCAGGAAAATAAAAAAAGGAGGTGGGAGGAAGTACTAGGTCCGATTTCTGGGGATGTAAGGGAAGGTATACTGACCAATGCTAAAAAGTGCTCAATTAATAAAAGATATGAAATTATGCAATTGAGAATAATCTACCAGCTGTAAAAAAGCTGGGATGTTGGAGGAAGGCAGAAGGTCCTAAGTGGCATAATGGACGTTCACCCAATCCACTTGCTATGGATTTGCCCCAAGGTTAAAGAATCTTGGTCTAAGGTATTTCAGACCATTGAAAAGAAATGGAAGTTCGAGAAGGATTGGTCGGCGATGGAAGCCATAGGGTTAAGAAGGGCCGAGAGTCACTGAATCGTATTCTTATGTTGGCTAAGGTGGATCCTTAGAGGGCTCTTTGGTAATAATGGGCCAAACGTAACTGAATGGGAGAGGGGAGTTCAAAAAATTTGGAAATATGAAGAAGAATGGAGAAGACTGAACAATTATAGATCGATCCGGGCGGATTGGGAAGACTGAGAATAATAAATAAAAAATGTCCTCTCTTCTGTCAGGGGGGGGAGGGGGGGATGGGAATGTAATGTTCTTTGTGATTTTGTGGCTTACGAGATGTGAATTTAGATGTTTAATGGAAACAATAAAAATCTATTTTGAAAAAAAAAAGTGCGCCCTGTTTTATGTGTCGAAAGCAGAATAAAAAAACACCTGTCCCCCTAGAGGTTGTAAAATAAGGTAACTACAACCTCACATGAACAACAACACCCAGCAGGATTCACCATTTCATTATGTAACAAAAATCTCCGCCAAAATGCAGAAGCTGTTTTCAAAAAATGAGATTCATTCTAACGGCTTCCGTAGAAATTAAAGGGGTATTCCAGGAAAAACCTTTTTATATATATCAACTGGGTCCAGAAAGTTAAACAGATTTGTAAATTACTTCTATTAAAAAATCTTAATCCTTCCAATAGTTATTAGCTTCTGAAGTTTTCTGTCTAACTGCTCAATGATGATGTCACGTCCTGGGAGCTGTGCATGATGGGAGAATATCCCCATAGGAGCTGCACAGCTCCCGGGACGTGAGTCATCAGAGAGCAGTTAGACAGAAAACAACAACTCAACTTCAGAAGCTAATAACTAGTGGAAGGATTAAGATTTTTTAATAGAAGTAATTTACAAATCTGTTTAACTTTCCGGAGCCAGTTGATGTAGAAAAAAAAAAGTTTTGGCCTGGAATACCCCTTTAAGAGGGTAAGTATCATCCAGGTGCTGGCAGTAAAATGCCCAAGAATAAGACTGAGCAGGTATAGACTGCCCAGAGAAAGACTCTTCTTTATAAATAAATAAAAAAACATGGCAGCACGGCTTAAAGGGGTCTTCTGGTATCAGAATAAAACTATTATCCCAAGATATTTAACTTTATAATAATATAATGTATCCACACATTGTACTGGCCTCAGAATGGTTTTGTGTAACAGACAGGAAGTTCCCCTGACAGGAAGTTGTGCAGTCCTCTCATTGTCAGTGTAGTGTTATCTCAGCAGCTTCCCAGCTCCTCCCACTCTCCTAACAGGAAGTTGTGTAGTTCTCTCATTGTCAGTGTGGTGTTATCTGAGAAGCTTCCCCACTCCTTCCCCTCTCCTGACAGGAAGTTGTGTAGTCCTCTCATTGTCAGTGTGGTGTTATATGAGCAGCTTCATATATTAATATATATATATATATATATATATATATATATATATAGATAGATAGATATATATACATATCTCTTCCTACTCTCCGCAGTCCCCTCATTGTCAGTCTTGGGTTGTCTTAACAGCTGTCTGGCTCCTCCCTCTGTTCTGACAGGAAGTTGTGTAGTCCTTTTTAGTGCTGGGTGGTATACCAGTTCATACCGAATACCGGTGTGTTTTTTCTTTACGATATGAATTTTTCACATACCGCAATATCGTTTCCATAGCAACCAACTCTAATGCGTGATGGCGTAGAGAAACGTCCGGCCGCACAGCGTCTCTGGGAAGTGTAGTCCGAGCCGCACTGAACTGATTGTGAGGAGCTGGGAGGGGACTACAACTCCCAGCGGGCACGTGACCTCCAGGTGGGCGCGGGAAACTCGAGCAGAACTGCGGAGACATGGAAGAGAGTTACTGGGTGGGCTGACCGAGACCCCGGGTACCATGGTGAGGACCCCCGACCACCTAACGCTATACTGGAGGAATCCCCCCCCCCCCCCCACCAAAAAAAATTCCATTAAATACCGTGAAACCGCCATAATTTAGAAAAATACCATAATACCATGGTATCCATTTGTGGTCATACCGCCCAGCACTAGTCCTTTTATCATCAGTGTGGTGTTGTCCTGATAGTAAGTTGTGTAGTCCTCTCATTGTCAGTACTGTGTAGACTCAGCAGCTCTCTGGCTTCTCCCTCTCTCCCGAGACAACGCATCATCTTATACCGTTTCAGGAGGGGTGGCTCTGAGATCTAGCCCCACCCTCTGAGTGATGTCACCATCTTCCTGTAATACTTACATATACACACAGACATTTAGAGGGTTTTACCATGTAAATAAATACATGATGATTATGTGAAATGTAACATATTTGCGGATACAAGTAATTATCAGAAATCAATTGTTTTTGAAAGGCGACCCTACCAATATAGTCACGATGAAAAAGGGGAGGGTACAAAGAGATAAGATCATGTCTGTGTTATTTGTCGGAGGCAAAAACCCCTTTAGGGAAGAATGAGGTGTATACAGCATGCTGCCTTGTGCTGCGCAATGACACAGGCAGAGGAGCAGTCAAGGAATGAATACAGGAGTGCCCATTGTAATAACAAATCACTAGACTCATGTAACAATGTCCTCTGGACAGATGGAAGATGTTTGTCCGTAGTGACAGATTTACCAATGTACCGAACCGATAGCGACCAGATGACCCCGATAACTATTTTTCCTTATACACGGCGGTATGAGTGTCATTTTTTTGCACCATGATCTGTAGTTTTTATCGGGACCATTTTTGTTTTGATAGGACTTTTTCCATCACTGATAAAGTGACCAACAAAACGCATTTCTGGCATTTTATATTATTTTACGTTTACGCCGTTTACCGTGTAGGATCAGAAACATTTGGCTTTAATAGTTCGGACATTTCCACACTCTGCGATACCAAATTTGTGAAAAATCAAAAAATATTTTTATATTTTTTTTATTGGGGAAAAAGGTGTTATTTTATAAGGGGAGGGGCTAATTTATAAAAAAAAATATATATATAATTTTATTGAGACCTTTTAAGTCCCCATGGGGCACAATTATATACGGTCCTTACACTGCACACACTGAATAATGTTGTACTACGCCACAGCAATGTTTCTGCTATACATCTTATCCCCTATCCAAAAGGACAGGGAATAAGATGTCTGATCGCGGGGGTCTGATCTTCCGCAGCACCCGATGTTCTCAACAAACACTGGGTTCCTATGGCAGTGGTCGTGACGTCATGGCCACACACCCCTCGTGACATCACGGCCTTGGGCTCTGAGCGTTCTGAACAAAATGTTTAGCACGCTGGAGCACCGGAGTACCCCCTTTAACCCCTTAAGGACCAAGCCCATTTTAAACTTAAGGTGGCGTTTTCATTTTTTCCTCCTCGCCTTCTTAAATCCATAACTTTTTTTTTTACTATAAAATGTACGGCGAACCCAAAAATATATTTTTTTAGGGAGGAAATTTAAATGAAAACCACAATTTTGCTCTTTTTGGAGGATTTCGTTTTCACGCTGTACAATTTACGGTAAAATGACGTGTTCTTTATTCTGTGGGTCAATACGATTAAATGACGAGATACTTTTATATTTTTGTACCGCTTCAAAAAATAAATTAATAAAAATCTAAAACTTTTTGTACAAAATCAGTCATCTAAAATCGCCCTATTTTGACCACCTATAACTTTTTCATTTTTCCGTATATAGGGCGGTATGAAGGCTCATTTTTCGTGCCGTCATCTGTACTTTTTAACGATACCACATTTGCACATATAAAAAACTTTTAGATCATTATTTATAAAAATTTTTGGGAATAAAATGTGAGGTTTTTTACGTTTACGCCGTTCACTATACAGGATCATTCACATTATATTTTGATAGTTCAGACATTTAATCACGCGGTGATATCAAATATGTTTATTAAAAAATATATATTGGGGGAGGGGATTTTTCACATTTTATTTTTACATTTTTCAACTTTTTTTTTTTTTTTTTTTCCAATTACACTTTTTATGTCCCCATGGAGGACTATCATTTGATTGCTAATACTGTCCAGTGCTATGCATAGGGCATAGCACTGATTATCTTCTGCTCTGGTCTACTCGATCTCAGACTAGAGTAGGAGACGCCGGGAGACGGCCAGAGGCAGGTGAGGGGACCTCCGTCCGCCATTACAGATGATCGGATCGCCGCGCCAGCGCTGCCGGCGATCCGATCATCTATTTTAACATGCGCATTGCCGCAGATGCCGCGATCTGTGCCGAGAAGACATCCACAAGATCACGGATGTCGGCCATGATAGCAGCTGGAACCTGCCGTGTATGACGCGAGCACCGCTCTGATGCTCGCGGTCATACACAGGACGTAAGTGTACGTCCGGGTGCACGAAGTACCGCCTAACCAGGACGTACATTTACGTCCGTGGTCGTTAAGGGGTTAAAGTCTCTTCATGTACATTGTATACTCCCGCACACTTTTCTTTATCTTTGTGTATGTTTTTGTGCTCTCTTTATACCCATCACAGTGATACAAAGTATTCACAGTGTTTAGATACCAGTTATTGTCTTTAACCCCTTAACAACTGGCCACCCTAAATATATCTGGGGTAACAGTGTGGGTTCCGGTTACTATCATCAGCTGGGACCCGTTGCCTAATGCTGGACATCGCCGTTCAGGTGTTCATACCAAAGTTCAAGTGCCAGTAGCCCAGTAAAGCTGATTAGGACACCTGCTGCAAAGTCATGGGGTCCCAATCAGCTGAGAGGCCGAGCGGAGGGTTCCTACTTGTCTCCTTCCGTTTGATAGGTACTATAATAGTGCAGACAGTCTGCAGTCATGGAGCACCGATAACACTGATCAATGCTGTGCTATGGCAGGCTGCAGTAATGGAGTGCTGATAACACTGATCAATACTGTTCTATGGCAGGCTGTAGTAATGGAGTGCTGATAACACTGATCAATGCTTTTCTATGGCAGGCTGTAGTAATGGAGCGCTGATAACACTGATCAATGCTTTTCTATGGCAGGCTGTAGTAATGGAGTGCTGATAACACTGATCAATGCTGTTCTATGGCAGGCTGTAGTAATGGAGTGCTGATAACACTGATCAATGCTGTTCTATGGCAGGCTGTAGTAATGGAGTGCTGATAACACTGATCAATGCTTTTCTATGGCAGGCTGTAGTAATGGAGTGCTGATAACACTGATCAATGCTGTTCTATGGCAGGCTGTAGTAATGGAGTGCTGATAACACTGATCAATGCTGTTCTATGGCAGGCTGTAGTAATGGAGCGCTGATAACACTGATCAATGCTGTTCTATGGCAGGCTGTAGTAATGGAGTGCTGATAACACTGATCAATGCTTTTCTATGGCAGGCTGTAGTAATGGAGTGCTGATAACACTGATCAATGCTGTTCTATGGCAAACTGTAGTAATGGAGTGCTGATAACACTGATCAATGCTGTTCTATGGCAGGCTGTAGTAATGGAGTGCTGATAACACTGATCAATGCTGTTCTATGGCAGGCTGTAGTAATGGAGCGCTGATAATACTGATCAATGCTGTTCTATGGCAGGCTGTAGTAATGGAGCGCTGATAACACTGATCAATGCTGTTCTATGGCAGGCTGTAGTAATGGAGCACTGATAACACTGATCAATGCTGTTCTATGACAGGCTGTAGTAATGGAGCGCTGATAACACTGATCAATGCTGTTCTATGGAGGCTCCATTGTTAATTAAAGTAAATTACTAAAATATATTAAAATATAACGTTATAGGGGTATTCCAGGAATTATTATGTGACTATGCTACAGGGGCTGTAAAGTTAGTGTAATCCATAATATAGTGTCTGTACCGGTGTGTGACGGTTTTCTCACAATATTTATTTTTACCAGAATACAAAATGACTGTTGTCTCAGATTTTTCCCAGGTTGCAATGCGGCCGAGACCTGACATCACTAGTGAGCTGATGACAGGGAGCCTGTCTGCTTCAATGGGTGGAGCGATCAATCTGCAACTAATGCAACAGCTGGAGGCACCCTGATTGCAAACCACAGGTCTTTTGTTTCAATGGGTGGGGTGGCTGATGTGTGGGAGGGAGGAAAATGGAATCATGGGATTTGTAAGCAAGAAAAGAAAAGTCAAACAGGAAATACCAGTTCACAAGCAGCTACCACAGTGTTCTGGTAATCTCACAGCATAGCCATTTATCCCCAAGACAAGCGCAGATCCTTCCTAATCATGTCCATTACTGCCTGCAGGGTAACTACTAAATCACCTTATGGGGGAGAACCCCTTTAATTTAACCGCATGGTCAATGGCATAAAAAATACCAGACTCAAGAATTGATGATTTTTGGTCACTTCATATACCAGAAAAAAATATAATAAAAAACAATCGATCAAAATGTCCAATCACAACAAAAATAGTAACAATAACAAAAACTACAGATCACGGCACAAAACATGACCCTCATACATCCAAAATGACCCCCCACACGTCCAAAATGACCCCCCACACGTCCAAAATGACCCCCACCACGTCCAAAATGACCCCCCACATCATACATCCAAAATGACCCCCACACGTCCAAAATGACCCCCACCACGTCCAAAATGACCCCCACACGTCCAAAATGACCCTCATACGTCCAAAATGACCCTCATACGTCCAAAATGACCCCCCACACGTCCAAAATGACCCCCCACACGTCCAAAATGACCCCCCACACGTCCAAAATGACCCTCATACATCCAAAATGACCCCCATACATCCAAAATGACTCCCATACATCCAAAATGACCCCCCACACATCCAAAATGACCCTCATACATCCAAAATGACCCTCATACATCCAAAATGACCCCCCACACGTCCAAAATGACCCCCCACACGTCCAAAATGACCCCCCACACGTCCAAAATGACCCTCATACGTCCAAAATGACCCTCATACGTCCAAAATGACCCCCCACACGTCCAAAATGACCCCCCACACGTCCAAAATGACCCCCCACACGTCCAAAATGACCCTCATACATCCAAAATGACCCTCATACATCCAAAATGACCCCCACACGTCCAAAATGACCCTCATACATCCAAAATGACCCCCACACGTCCAAAATGACCCCCACACGTCCAAAATGACCCCCCACGCGTCCAAAATGACCCCCCACGCGTCCAAAATGACCCCCCACGCGTCCAAAATGACCCCCCACGCGTCCAAAATGACCCCCCACGCGTCCAAAATGACCCCCCACGCGTCCAAAATGACCCCCCACGCGTCCAAAATGACCCCCCACGCGTCCAAAATGACCCCCCACGCGTCCAAAATGACCCCCACACGTCCAAAATGACCCCCCACACATCCAAAATGACCCCCCACACGTCCAAAATGACCCCCCACACATCCAAAATGACCCCCCACACGTCCAAAATGACCCCCCACACGTCCAAAATGACCCCCCACACGTCCAAAATGACCCCCCACACGTCCAAAATGACCCCCCACACGTCCAAAATGACCCCCCACACATCCAAAATGACCCTCATACATCCAAAATGACCCCCACACGTCCAAAATGACCCCCACGCGTCCAAAATGACCCCCCACACGTCCAAAATGACCCCCCACGCGTCCAAAATGACCCCCCACGCGTCCAAAAGGACATCCAAAGTGACCCCCACACATCCAAAATGACCCCCACGCATCGACGTAAATGGAAAAATGAGAGCGTTACAGGAACAAACAGTAATTTTTTTAAAGTAATAAAATAAAATAAATCCTATATAAAATGTTATCGCTCAATCGTACGGACGCAGAGAATATAGATACTGCGCCATTTATACCGTACAAGGTCCTGTGTAGAAGCAGAATCACCCAAAATAAAAATATTAGTTTTTTTATTTGTCCCACAAATAGTTTTTCCTTCTTGTTTCACCGCAGGTTTATCCTGCATAAATGAGTTCAGCTTTCCGGTGCTCCGGTGGCTGGAAAAGCTGGATACAATCCTAGGAAAGAATCTCCAGCCACCGGAGCACCGGAAAGCTGAACTAATTTACGCAGGAAAAGTCATCAACTGCCGAGCCGAGAAGTTCGTGACGAATCAAATTTACTGTAAGTTCACTCATCTCTAGTGATGTCATTACAAAGTACAATTGGGGTTAACAACAAAAACAACAAGACTGAAGGAAAGTACAGGTAATATAAGGGTCATACACTGTATATAAGGATAGTACAGGTAATATAAGGGTCATATACTGTATATAAGGATAGTACAGGTAATATAAGGGTCATACACTGTATATAAGGATAGTACAGGTAATATAAGGGTCATACACTGTATATAAGGATAGTACAGGTAATATAGGTGTCATACACTGTATATAAGGATAGTACAGGTAATATAAGGGTCATATACTGTATATAAGGATAGTACAGGTAATATAAGGGTCATACACTGTATATAAGGATAGTACAGGTAATATAAGGGTCATACACTGTATATAAGGATAGTACAGGTAATATAAGGGTCATACACTGTATATAAGGATAGTACATATAATATAGGGGTCATATACTGTATATAAGGATCATACAGATAATATAAGGGTCATATACTGTATATAAGGATAGTACAGGTAATATAAGGGTCATATACTGTATATAAGGATAGTACAGGTAATATAAGGGTCATATACTGTATATAAGGATAGTACAGGTAATATAAGGGTCATACACTGTATATAAGGATAGTACATATAATATAGGGGTCATATACTGTATATAAGGATCATACAGATAATATAAGGGTCATATACTGTATATAAGGATAGTACAGGTAATATAAGGGTCATATACTGTATATAAGGATAGTACAGGTAATATAAGGGTCATACACTGTATATAAGGATAGTACAGGTAATATAAGGGTCATACACTGTGTATAAGGATAGTACAGGTAATATAAGGGTCATATACTGTATATAAGGATAGTACAGGTAATATAAGGGTCATATACTGTATATAAGGATAGTACAGGTAATATAGGGGTCATACACTGTATATAAGGATAGTACAGGTAATATAAGGGTCATAGACTGTATATAAGGATAGTACAGATAATATAGGGGTCATACACTGTATATAAGGATAGTACAGGTAATATAAGGGTCATATACTGTATATAAGGATAGTACAGGTAATATAAGGGTCATATACTGTATATAAGGATAGTACAGGTAATATAAGGGTCATATACTGTATATAAGGATAGTACAGGTAATATAAGGGTCATATACTGTATATAAGGATAGTACAGGTAATATAAGGGTCATATACTGTATATAAGGATAGTACAGGTAATATAAGGGTCATATACTGTATATAAGGATAGTACAGGTAATATAAGGGTCATATACTGTATATAAGGATAGTACAGGTAATATAGGGGTCATACACTGTATATAAGGATAGTACAGGTAATATAAGGGTCGTATACTGTATATAAGGATAGTACAGGTAATATAAGGGTCATATACTGTATATAAGGATAGTACAGGTAATATAAGGGTCATACACTGTATATAAGGATAGTACAGGTAATATAAGGGTCATACACTGTATATAAGGATAGTACAGGTAATATAAGGGTCATACACTGTATATAAGGATAGTACAGGTAATATAAGGGTCATATACTGTATATAAGGATAGTACAGGTAATATAAGGGTCATATACTGTATATAAGGATAGTACAGGTAATATAAGGGTCATATACTGTATATAAGGATAGTACAGGTAATATAAGGGTCATATACTGTATATAAGGATAGTACAAGTAATATAAGGGTCATATACTGTATATAAGGATAGTACAGGTAATATAAGGGTCATATACTGTATATAAGGATAGTACAGGTAATATAGGGGCCATACACTGTATATAAGGATAGTACAGGTAATAAAGGGGTCATACACTGTATATAAGGATAGTACAGATAATATAGGGGTCATATACTGTATATAAGGATAGTACAGATAATATAGGGGTCATACACTGTATATAAGGATAGTACAGATAATATAGGGGTCATACACTGTATATAAGGATAGTACAGATAATATAGGGGTCATACACTGTATATAAGGATAGTACAGATAATATAGGTGTCCTACACTGTATATAAGGATAGCACAGATAATATTGGGGTCATACACTGTATATAAGGATAGTACAGATAATATAGGGGTCATATACTGTATATAAGGATAGTATAGATAATATAGGGGTCATATACTGTATATAAGGATAGTATAGATAATATAGGGGTCATACACTGTATATAAGGATAGTACAGATAATATAGGGGTCATACACTGTATATAAGGATAGTACAGATAATATAGGGGTCATACACTGTATATAAGGATAGTACAGGTAATATAGGGGTCATACACTGTATATAAGGATAGTACAGATAATATAGGTGTCATACACTGTATATAAGGATAGTACAGATAATATAGGTGTCATACACTGTATATAAGGATAGTACAGATAATAGAGGGGTCATACACTGTATATAAGGATAGTACAGATAATATTGGGGTCATACACTGTATATAAGGATAGTATAGATAATATAGGGGCCATACACTGTATATAAGGATAGTATAGATAATATAGGGGTCATACACTGTATATAAGGATAATATAGGGGTCATACACTGTATATAAGGATAGTATAGATAATATAGGGGTCATACACTGTATATAAGGATAGTATAG
Source organism: Hyla sarda (assembly GCF_029499605.1). Taxonomy (NCBI): domain Eukaryota; kingdom Metazoa; phylum Chordata; class Amphibia; order Anura; family Hylidae; genus Hyla; species Hyla sarda. The sequence continues at coordinate 1,920,951 of NC_079195.1, forward strand.
ATAATATAGGGGTCATACACTGTATATAAGGATAATATAGGGGTCATACACTGTATATAAGGATAGTATAGATAATATAGGGGTCATACACTGTATATAAGGATAGTACAGATAATATAGGTGTCCTACACTGTATATAAGGATAGCACAGATAATATTGGGGCCATACACTGTATATAAGGATAGTATATATAATATAGGTGTCCCACACTGTATATGATGATAGTATAGATAATATAGGGGCCATACACTGTATATAAGGATAGTATAGATAATATAGGTGTCATACACTGTATATAAGGATAGTATAGATAATATAGGTGTCCCACACTGTATATAAGGATAGTATAGATAATATAGGGGCCATACACTGTATATAAGGATAGTATAGATAATATAGGTGTCCCACACTGTATATAAGGATAGTACAGATAATATAGGTGTCATACACTGTATATAAGGATAGTACAGATAATATAGGGATCCTACACTGTATATAAGGATAGTACAGATAATATAGGTGTCATACACTGTATATAAGGATAGTATAGATAATATAGGTGTCATACACTGTATATAAGGATAGTACAGATAATATAGGTGTCATACACTGTATATAAGGATAGTATAGATAATATAGGTGTCATACACTGTATATAAGGATAGTATAGATAATATAGGGGCCATACACTGTATATAAGGATAGTATAGATAATATAAGGGTCATACACTGTATATAAGGATAGTACAGATAATATAAGGGTCATACACTGTATATAAGGATAGTATAGATAATATAGGGGCCATACACTGTATATAAGGATAATATAGGGGTCATACACTGTATATAAGGATAATATAGGGGTCATACACTGTATATAAGGATAGTACAGATAATATAGGTGTCATACACTGTATATAAGGATAGTACAGATAATATAAGGGTCATATACTGTATATAAGGATAGTACAGATAATATAGGGGTCATACACTGTATATAAGGATAGTACAGATAATATAGGTGTCATACACTGTATATAAGGATAATATAGGGGTCATACACTGTATATAAGGATAGTACAGATAATATAGGTGTCATACACTGTATATAAGGATAGTACAGATAATATAAGGGTCATATACTGTATATAAGGATAGTACAGATAATATAGGTGTCCCACACTGTATATAAGGATAGTACAGTATTATAGAGAGGCTATACATTGTATATAAGGATTATTCGGCTATTGCTGGGCGCACACAATGTATATACATCCGGAATCTCTACTACCGGGGATTAGATTCTCTCTATTAGACGCTGCGGCTCTAATACACCGGGACTCACCCCACACTCCTTTGCTTCTTATAAACCTGAACCGGAAGTTGTTTACCGGAAACACCCTGCTTGCGTTCCACGGCTTTTCCGTGATGTGCGGTCCACGTCCTCCCACCTCCAACAAGACGATTTTATCCGTATGATTCGCAACTTCCGGGTCCCGTCCAGTGTCACTGGAGGGAGGAGCCTATACAGCACGCTCTTACCTGCCAGGACCTGCGCTCTGTGCGTGGTGACGTAGGCGTCATGTGATCAGCGATCAAAACTGTGCTGCCAGAGCTGTTGCCCATAGCAACCATCAGAAAAATCCTGTGAAAGATGAAATCTGATTGGTTGCTATGGGCGACTGCCTAAATCTCCTTCATTATTATATTGTGTTTTCTCTCTTTGCGGACATAATAATTATAACAGTATAATATTAACCCCTTAAGGACGCAGCAAATTTTCACTTTTTCCTTCTTTGCCATATCTCTTGGATACGAAGTTATAATTATTTTAAATTTTTTAAAGTAGTAAAATTACAATAAATTCTATATAAATTGGTATCGCTGTAATCATACGGACCCACAGAATGAAGATAAGGCGTCATTTATACCGAAAACGTCACTGTGTAGAAACAGAAGCCCCCGAAAAATACAAAAAAGGCTTTTTTTTTTTTTCAATTTCACCCCACAAAAATTTTTATTTATGGTTTTGCTGCTGATTTTGTTATGAAACAAACAAAAAAAAATAATATATATATATATATATATATATATATATATATAACAACTGTGTAGAATGAGGAGCACCGTGATGAGGATTCGAGATCCGGTGGGTGCTCAGCTCCGGGAACAGACCAATTCCCAAACAATAACAACTGAAGGTAGAAGCGGCACTCCAATCTTGATTGAATCAAACTGTGTTTTTATTCACACATCTGTGCAAAACAGCAACGTTTCGGCTGAGCAATAAAGCCTTTCTCAAGCATAGTGAACAGCAAAGCATAGTGCATATATATAGGCCCCCTGATTACATATGCAAATAAGAGGGGGGTGTGCCCAGTATAAATCACAACAAAGTATAAACATACTCAAGAGACCACAATCGGTCATTACAATTTGTGCTAAATACAAAATCAAACAACTATCTGTGTATAATACACACATTATAAGTGATTACATAATCAATAATAGTGCATAGTGTATAAACTTCATATAAGTCCGATATCCAAGGCGGCGCTCACCTGCCGACACGAACACAGGGAACCAATCAGCTTTGTTTCTTCCTGGAACACGTTGTGTTTGTATACACGGTCAGTGCGCAAGTGCCGTGAGTTCATGTCCGGTCACTGCCGGAAGACGTCAGGAGTCACATGATTTCGGGTACGGCCGGAAGGCATCAGTGGTCACATGATTGCTTAACGTAATTACTTCATTTACTCTGGCACGCATGCGTGGCCTCATTGCTACTCCACCTCCATGGTTAATCAATACGCATGCGTAGAGGCCCACACAGTGTCATATGAATGTTATAGCGCCATATTGAATATGGGCAAACAATAGGTGGATACAGCATAGCAATGTTGCAGCCCTGTAGATGACCATACTACCATAAATAAAAGAAGGCAAGGCATATCATGAAAAAAATGATTCTATATACTAACAAGAGAGGTTTTATCCATTGTATATGGTTTGCGGAATTCATTATAGGGGTCCATCCTATGGACGGAAACCAGTATACTTAGACAGATTACTTCCAGAATACACCTTATCAGGCCAGGATCCCTATATACAACTGGGACCATATTGGTCGCCACAATGTTTTGGTCCATATCCAGGACTCATATATCCACCGTAGCAAAATTAGAGGCCCCTGTGTTTTTAAACTGGAGCTGTCTTACTGTAGGGTTTACCTATAAAAAGGGTTTACCTATAAAAAAGATTTTGTATATATATATATTTATTTTTTACTTACACTTTGTGGATTTCTATTTTTACATAGATACTCTTCATCAGGATCGGAATACAAGACGGCGACTCACTGCTGATCACATGAACAAAATCTTCTGGAACACGGTATCAATGGGCAGTTAATACGCTATGTCCCTTACTATTTTCTTTTTTACAGCATAGCATGTTTTGCAGCACAGTGGATTACCTTAAGTACGTGTAGTTTTGAGCAAGAGCTTTATAGAGTTAATTGCATTGTATTAGGGAGTGAATATTAGGGGTTATGCAATATCCAGTAAGACAGCTCCAGTTTAAAAACACAGGGGCCTCTAATTTTGCTACGGTGGATATATGAGTCCTGGATATGGACCAAAACATTGTGGCGACCAATATGGTCCCAGTTGTATATAGGGATCCTGGCCTGATAAGGTGTATTCTGGAAGTAGTCTGTCTAAGTATACTGGTTTCCGTCCATAGGATGGACCCCTATAATGAATTCCGCAAACCATATACAATGGATAAAACCTCTCTTGTTAGTATGTAGAATCATTTTTTTCATGATATGCCTTGCCTTCTTTTATATATGGTAGTATGGTCATCTACGGGGCTGCAACATTGCTATGCTGTATCCACCTATTGTTTGCCCATATTCAATATGGCGCTATAACATTCATATGACACTGTGTGGGCCTCTACGCATGCGTATTGATTAACCATGGAGGTGGAGTAGCAATGAGGCCACGCATGCGTGCCAGAGTAAATGAAGTAATTACGTTAAGCAATCATGTGACCACTGATGCCTTCCGACCGTACCCGAAATCATGTGACTCCTGACGTCTTCCGGCCGTGACCGGACATGAACTCACGGCACTTGCGCACTGACCGTGTATACAAACACAACGTGTTCCAGGAAGAAACAAAGCTGATTGGTTCCCTGTGTTCGTGTCGGCAGGTGAGCGCCGCCTTGGATATCGGACTTATATGAAGTTTATACACTATGCACTATTATTGATTATGTAATCACTTATAATGTGTGTATTATACACAGATAGTTGTTTGATTTTGTATTTAGCACAAATTGTAATGACCGATTGTGGTCTCTTGAGTATGTTTATACTTTGTTGTGATTTATACTGGGCACACCCCCCTCTTATTTGCATATGTAATCAGGGGGCCTATATATATGCACTATGCTTTGCTGTTCACTATGCTTGAGAAAGGATTTATTGCTCAGCCGAAACGTTGCTGTTCTGCACAGATGTGTGAATAAAAACACAGTTTGATTCAATCAAGATTGGAGTGCCGCTTCTACCTTCAGTTGTATATTATATATATATATAATATATATATATATATATATATATATATATATATATATATATATATATATAGATTAGTTAGGAATAGCCGTATTAGTCCAGTGATGCAAAAAGCAAAATCATGTGTAGTTGCAGAATCTTGTAATAACCTTTTTTATTGGACTAACAAGATTATGTAGAGACAAGCTTTCGGGATTCCTCCCTTTATCAAGTCCCGAAAGCTTGTCTCTACATAATCTTGTTAGTCCAATAAAAAAGGTATTACAAGATACTGCAACTACACATGATTTTGCTTTATATATATATATATATATATATATATATATATATATATATATATATATAAAACCAAAGAATAAGTTGGCCAGCACTATTGATTCCAAACTATTATATGGACCTGGCTTACAGGTGCAGGCTGCTGGGCTAAATATACAGCAACAGGAGAATACAGCAGCACACTGCCAGCACAAAGATATAGATGAAACATGAGTATATAGATAAAACATGAGTATATAGATAGAACGTGAAAAGCTATACAGCTGTAATGCAATAAGTGAAGATATGAAATTATGAGGTACTTAGCTTGCAAATTTGGTGCCAAATAGCGTGGACCGTCCCACCACGGTAAGGTGACCTCATTCTGGGACGGACCCTACACTGTGTATATGCCTCTGTGTGAACAGTACAACAGGCATTGCAAGGTCTGAAACATACAAGGCACCTTATATACACCTAATAGAGGTGGGTGGGGTGCAGGAGCCAACATGGAGGTAGCATGAGGTCACCTTACCGTGGTGGGACGGTCCACGCTATTTGGCGCCAAATTTGAAAGCTAAGTACCTCATAATTTCATAGTTTCATATCTTCATTTATTGCATTACAGCTGTATAGCTTTTCACGTTCTATCTATATACTCATGTTTTATCTATATACTCATGTTTCATCTATATCTTTGTGCTAGCAATGTGCTGCTGTATTCTCCTGTTGCTGTATATTTATATATATATATATATATATATATATATATACAGTGGTGCCTCAAGTTACAATATTAATTGGTTTCAGGACGACCATTGTATGTTGAAACCATCGTATGTTGAGACCATAACTCTATGGAAACTTGGTAAATGGTTCTGAAGCCCCAAAATGTCATCCAAAAATAGGAAACAGTGAGGATTAAAGAAAAATAAGTAGATAACTAATATAGATAAAGCAAATCCTTATATATAAAAGTAAGAAAGATCTGCTGGGAGCTGTAATCACTGTCTATTTCAGTGTTTCCCAACCATGGTGCCTCCAAATGTTGCAAAACTACAACTCCCAGCATGCCCGGACAGCCTTCGGCTGTCCGAGCATGCTGGGAGTTGTAGTTTTGCAACAGCTGGAGACACCCTCTTTGGGAAACACTGGTCTATGTAGAGGACAGAAGCGTCTTCAGGGTCCTGTACAGAACACGCAATGTCCTAAAAAAAGGAAAATGGAGCCGCCCTCACCTGGTGTCCAAAAGGAGCAGCTAACCCTGGTACAGGTAAAGTGTACAGAACATGTGTGGTATCCCGGTACCGTATGGTATACCGTACCTTGTATGGTGGTCCCCAAAGTCAGAGTTACTTCGTTCCAGTAGGGTCCTCCTGGTGGGATAGCCCCAAGTTGTCTCTTCCTTCTTCAATTTTGTGATCTTTACATGTATATGTAATTATATATTTAATGTTGTATATACAGTGGGGATCAAAAGTTTGGGCACCCCAGGTAAAAATTTGTATTAATGTGCATAAAGAAGCCGAGGAAAGATGGAAAAATCTCCAAAAGGCATCAAATTACAGATTAGACATTCTTATAATATGTCACCAAAAGTTACATTTTATTTCCATCATTTACACTTTCAAAATAACAGAAAACAAAAAAATTGCATCTACAAAAGTTTGTGCACCCTGCATAGTTAATATCTTGTACTGCCCCCTTTGGATAGTATCACAGCTTGTAAACACTTTTTGTAGCAGCCAAGAGTCTTTCAGTTCTTGTTTGAGGTATCTTTGCCCATTCTTCCTTACAAAAGTCTTCCAGTTCTTTGAGATTTCTGGGCTGTCTGTCACGCACTGCTCTTTTAAGGTCTATCCATAGATTTTCCATTATGTTGAGGTCAGGAGATTGTGAAGGCCATGGTAAAACCTTCAGTTTACGCCTCTTGATGTAATCCCCCGTGGATTTGGAGGTGTGTTTAGGATCATTATCCATTTGTAGAAGCCATCCTCTCTTTAAGTTCAGCTTTTTCACAGAAGGCATCAAGTTAGCATCCAAAATTTGCTGAAATTTTATTGAATCCATTTTTCCTTCTACTCGTGAGATATTCCCTGTGCCACTGGCTGCAATACAACCCCAAAGCATGATTGATCCACCCCATGCTTAACAGTTGGACAGAGGTTCTTTCCATTAAATTCTGTTCCCCTTCTTCTCCAAACGTACCTTTGCTCATTCCGGCCAAAAAGTTCAATTTTAACCTAATCAGTCCTCAGAACTTGTTTCCAAAATGCATCAGGCTTGCCTATATGTTCATTTGCAAAGTTTAAACACTGATTTTTGTGGTGAGGACGTAGAAGAGGTGTTACGCCGAGCGCTCCGGGTCCCCGCTCCTCCCCGGAGCGCTCGCTTCACTCTCTCCGCTGCAGCGCTCCGGTCACGTCCTCTGACCCGGGGCGCTGCGATCCCGCTGCCAGCCGGGATGCGATTCGCGATGCGGGTAGCGCCCGCTCGCGATGCGCACCCCGGCTCCCCTACCTGACTCGCTCCCCGTCTGTTCTGTCCCGGCGCGCGCGGCCCCGCTCCCTAGGGCGCGCGCGCGCCGGGTCTCTGCGATTTAAAGGGCCACTGCGCCGCTGATTGGCGCAGTGGTTCCAATTAGGGTAATCACCTGTGCACTTCCCTATATTACCTCACTTCCCTTGCACTCCCTTGCCGGATCTTGTTGCCTTAGTGCCAGTGAAAGCGTTCCTTGTGTGTTCCTTGCCTGTGTTTCCAGACCTTCTGCCGTTGCCCCTGACTACGATCCTTGCTGCCTGCCCCGACCTTCTGCTACGTCCGACCTTGCTTCTGCCTACTCCCCTGTACCGCGCCTATCTTCAGCAGCCAGAGAGGTGAGCCGTTGCTAGTGGATACGACCTGGTCACTACCGCCGCAGCAAGACCATCCCGCTTTGCGGCGGGCTCTGGTGAAAACCAGTAGTGGCTTAGAACCGGTCCACTAGCACGGTCCACGCCAATCCCTCTCTGGCACAGAGGGTCCACTACCTGCCAGCCGGCATCGTGACAGTAGATCCGGCCATGGATCCCGCTGAAGTTCCTCTGCCAGTTGTCGCTGACCTCACCACGGTGGTCGCCCAGCAGTCACAACAGATAGCGCAACAAGGCCACCAGCTGTCTCAACTGACCGTTATGCTACAACAGTTACTACCACAGCTTCAGCAGTCATCTCCTCCGCCAGCTCCTGCACCTCCTCCGCAGCGAGTGGCCGCTCCTGGGATACGCTTATCCTTACCGGATAAATTTGATGGGGACTCTAAGTTTTGCCGTGGCTTTCTTTCCCAATGTTCCCTGCATCTGGAGATGATGTCGGACCTGTTTCCCACTGAAAGGTCTAAGGTGGCTTTCGTAGTCAGTCTTCTGTCCGGAAAAGCCCTGTCATGGGCCACACCGCTCTGGGACCGCAATGACCCCGTCACTGCCTCTGTACACTCCTTCTTCTCGGAAATCCGAAGTGTCTTTGAGGAACCTGCCCGAGCCTCTTCTGCTGAGACTGCCCTGTTGAACCTGGTCCAGGGTAATTCTTCCGTTGGCGAGTATGCCGTACAGTTCCGTACACTTGCTTCAGAATTGTCCTGGAATAATGAGGCCCTCTGCGCGACCTTCAAAAAAGGCCTATCCAGCAACATTAAAGATGTTCTGGCCGCACGAGAAATTCCTGCTAATCTACATGAACTTATTCACCTAGCCACTCGCATTGACATGCGTTTTTCTGAAAGGCGTCAGGAACTCCGCCAAGATATGGACTCTGTTCGCACGAGGCGTTTCGTCTCCTCGGCTCCTCTCTCCTCTGGTCCCCTGCAATCTGTTCCTGTGCCTCCCGCCGTGGAGGCTATGCAGGTCGACCGGTCTCGCCTGACACCTCAAGAGAGGACACGACGCCGTATGGAGAACCTCTGCCTGTACTGTGCTAGTACCGAACACTTCCTGAGGGATTGTCCTATCCGTCCTCCCCGCCTGGAAAGACGTACGCTGACTCCGCACAAAGGTGAGACAGTCCTTGATGTCTTCTCTGCTTCTCCACGTCTTACTGTGCCTGTGCGGATGTCTGCCTCTGCCTTCTCCTTCTCTACGGTGGCCTTCTTGGACTCTGGATCTGCAGGAAATTTTATTTTGGCCTCTCTCGTCTACAGGTTCAACATCCCGGTGACCAGTCTCGCCAGACCCCTCTACATCAATTGTGTAAATAATGAAAGATTGGACTGTACCATACGTTTCTGCACGGAGCCCCTTCTTATGAGCATCGGATCTCATCATGAGAGGATTGAACTTTTGGTCCTCCCCAATTGCACCTCAGAAATTCTCCTTGGACTTCCCTGGCTTCAACTTCATTCCCCAACCCTGGATTGGTCCACTGGGGAGATCAAGAGTTGGGGGTCCTCTTGTTCCAAGAACTGTCTAAAACCGGTTCCCAGTAACCCTTGCCGTAACTCTGTGGTTCCTCCAGTAACCGGTCTCCCTAAGGCCTATATGGACTTCGCGGATGTTTTCTGCAAAAAACAAGCTGAGACTCTACCTCCTCACAGGCCTTATGATTGCCCTATCGACCTCCTCCCGGGCACTACTCCACCCCGGGGCAGAATTTATCCTCTCTCTGCCCCAGAGACTCTTGCCATGTCCGAATACGTCCAGGAGAATCTAAAAAAGGGCTTTATCCGTAAATCCTCCTCTCCTGCCGGAGCCGGATTTTTCTTTGTGTCCAAAAAAGATGGCTCCCTACGTCCTTGCATTGACTACCGCGGTCTTAATAAAATCACGGTTAAGAACCGCTACCCCTTACCCCTCATCTCTGAACTCTTTGATCGCCTCCAAGGTGCCCACATCTTCACTAAATTGGACTTAAGAGGCGCCTATAACCTCATCCGTATCAGAGAGGGGGACGAGTGGAAAACGGCATTTAACACCAGAGATGGACACTTTGAGTATCTGGTCATGCCCTTTGGACTGTGCAATGCCCCTGCCGTCTTCCAAGACTTTGTCAATGAAATTTTTCGTGATCTGTTATACTCCTGTGTTATTGTATATCTGGACGATATCCTAATTTTTTCTGCCAATCTAGAAGAACACCGCCAGCATGTCCGTATGGTTCTTCAGAGACTTCGTGACAACCAACTCTATGCCAAAATTGAGAAATGTCTGTTTGAATGCCAATCTCTTCCTTTTCTAGGATATTTGGTCTCTGGCCAGGGACTACAGATGGATCCAGACAAACTCTCTGCCGTCTTAGATTGGCCACGCCCCTCCGGACTCCGTGCTATCCAACGCTTTTTGGGGTTCGCCAATTATTACAGGCAATTTATTCCACATTTTTCTACCATTGTGGCTCCTATCGTGGCTTTAACCAAAAAAAATGCTGATCCCAAGTCCTGGCCTCCTCAAGCAGAAGACGCCTTTAAACGACTCAAGTCTGCCTTTTCTTCGGCTCCCGTGCTCTCCAGACCTGACCCTTCCAAACCCTTCCTATTGGAGGTTGATGCCTCCTCAGTGGGAGCTGGAGCTGTTCTTCTACAAAAAAATTCTTCCGGGCATGCTGTCACTTGTGGTTTTTTCTCTAGGACCTTCTCTCCAGCGGAGAGGAACTACTCCATCGGGGATCGAGAGCTTCTAGCCATTAAATTAGCACTTGAGGAATGGAGGCATCTGCTGGAGGGATCAAGATTTCCTGTTATTATCTACACCGACCACAAGAACCTCTCCTACCTCCAGTCTGCCCAACGGCTGAATCCTCGCCAGGCCCGGTGGTCTCTGTTCTTTGCCCGATTTAATTTTGAGATTCACTTTCGTCCTGCCGATAAGAACATTAGGGCCGATGCTCTCTCTCGTTCCTCGGATGCCTCAGAAGTTGATCTCCCTCCGCAACACATCATTCCACCTGACTGCCTGATCTCCACTTCTCCTGCCTCCATCAGGCAGACTCCTCCAGGAAAGACCTTTGTTTCTCCACGCCAACGCCTCGGAATCCTCAAATGGGGTCACTCCTCCCATCTCGCAGGTCATGCGGGCATCAAGAAATCTGTGCAACTCATCTCCCGCTTCTATTGGTGGCCGACTCTGGAGACGGATGTTGTGGACTTTGTGCGAGCCTGCACTATCTGTGCCCGGGATAAGACTCCTCGCCAGAAGCCCGCTGGTTTTCTTCATCCTCTGCCTGTCCCCGAACAGCCTTGGTCTCTGATTGGTATGGATTTTATTACTGATTTACCCCCTTCCCGTGGCAACACTGTTATTTGGGTGGTCGTTGATCGATTCTCCAAAATGGCACATTTCATCCCTCTTCCTGGTCTTCCTTCTGCGCCTCAGTTGGCTAAACAATTTTTTGTACACATTTTTCGTCTTCACGGGTTGCCTACGCAGATTGTCTCGGATAGAGGTGTCCAATTCGTGTCTAAATTCTGGAGGGCTCTCTGTAAACAACTCAAGATTAAATTAAATTTTTCCTCTGCATATCATCCCCAGTCCAATGGACAAGTAGAAAGAATTAACCAGATCTTGGGTGATTATTTGCGACATTTTGTTTCCTCCCGCCAGGATGACTGGGCAGATCTCCTTCCATGGGCCGAATTCTCGTATAACTTCAGGGTCTCTGAGTCTTCCTCCAAATCCCCATTTTTCGTGGTGTACGGCCGTCACCCTCTTCCCCCCCTCCCTACCCCCTTGCCCTCTGGTCTGCCCGCTGTGGATGAAATTTCTCGTGACCTTTCCATTATATGGAGAGAGACCCAAAATTCTCTCTTACAGGCTTCTTCACGCATGAAGAGGTTCGCGGATAAGAAAAGAAGAGCTCCCCCCGTTTTTTCCCCTGGAGACAAGGTATGGCTCTCCGCTAAATATGTCCGCTTCCGTGTCCCTAGCTACAAGTTGGGACCACGCTATCTTGGTCCTTTCAAAATTTTGTGTCAAATTAATCCTGTCTCTTATAAACTTCTTCTTCCTCCTTCTCTTCGTATCCCTAATGCCTTTCACGTCTCTCTTCTCAAACCACTCATCCTCAACCGTTTTTCTCCCAAATCTGTTCCTCCCACTCCTGTTTCCGGCTCCTCGGACGTCTTCTCGGTCAAGGAAATTTTGGCTGCCAAAAAGGTCAGAGGGAAAAATTTTTTTTTAGTAGACTGGGAGGGTTGTGGTCCTGAAGAGAGATCCTGGGAACCTGAGGACAACATCCTTGACAAAAGTCTGCTCCTCAGGTTCTCAGGCTCCAAGAAGAGGGGGAGACCCAAGGGGGGGGGTACTGTTACGCCGAGCGCTCCGGGTCCCCGCTCCTCCCCGGAGCGCTCGCTTCACTCTCTCCGCTGCAGCGCTCCGGTCACGTCCTCTGACCCGGGGCGCTGCGATCCCGCTGCCAGCCGGGATGCGATTCGCGATGCGGGTAGCGCCCGCTCGCGATGCGCACCCCGGCTCCCCTACCTGACTCGCTCCCCGTCTGTTCTGTCCCGGCGCGCGCGGCCCCGCTCCCTAGGGCGCGCGCGCGCCGGGTCTCTGCGATTTAAAGGGCCACTGCGCCGCTGATTGGCGCAGTGGTTCCAATTAGGGTAATCACCTGTGCACTTCCCTATATTACCTCACTTCCCTTGCACTCCCTTGCCGGATCTTGTTGCCTTAGTGCCAGTGAAAGCGTTTCCTTGTGTGTTCCTTGCCTGTGTTTCCAGACCTTCTGCCGTTGCCCCTGACTACGATCCTTGCTGCCTGCCCCGACCTTCTGCTACGTCCGACCTTGCTTCTGCCTACTCCCCTGTACCGCGCCTATCTTCAGCAGCCAGAGAGGTGAGCCGTTGCTAGTGGATACGACCTGGTCACTACCGCCGCAGCAAGACCATCCCGCTTTGCGGCGGGCTCTGGTGAAAACCAGTAGTGGCTTAGAACCGGTCCACTAGCACGGTCCACGCCAATCCCTCTCTGGCACAGAGGGTCCACTACCTGCCAGCCGGCATCGTGACAAGAGGTTTTCTTCTGATGACTCTTCCATGAAGACCATATTTGTACAAGTATCGGACGAAGAGGGGGTCTCCAACCCTCGAAACGCGTTATCCCTGCATCTTTGTGCCTGAATAAAGAACACATTGCTTTATCGAACACCAGACCCATGGTTATCATTACCTTGTAAAGGAGCGCTTTTGGAGCACCACGTTTTTCCGAGGATCTTCGATTCTCACTCCCTGCTTCTACTGACCAGTCGCCCAGGACCGGTTCCCGGGACGGTGAGGTGCCAGCAGCCCTTTCGAGATCACGTGTCCCCAGAGACCTGGGACCAAAGCTGATTACGGTGTTGTGCCTCGGACACAACACGCTCAGGTGAGCGCAACACTGTCACGATGCCGGCTGGCAGGTAGTGGACCCTCTGTGCCAGAGAGGGATTGGCGTGGACCGTGCTAGTGGACCGGTTCTAAGCCACTACTGGTTTTCACCAGAGCCCGCCGCAAAGCGGGATGGTCTTGCTGCGGCGGTAGTGACCAGGTCGTATCCACTAGCAACGGCTCACCTCTCTGGCTGCTGAAGATAGGCGCGGTACAAGGGAGTAGGCAGAAGCAAGGTCGGACGTAGCAGAAGGTCGGGGCAGGCAGCAAGGATCGTAGTCAGGGGCAACGGCAGAAGGTCTGGAAACACAGGCAAGGAACACACAAGGAACGCTTTCACTGGCACTAAGGCAACAAGATCCGGCAAGGGAGTGCAAGGGAAGTGAGGTAATATAGGGAAGTGCACAGGTGAAAACCCTAATTGGAACCACTGCGCCAATCAGCGGCGCAGTGGCCCTTTAAATCGCAGAGACCCGGCGCGCGCGCGCCCTAGGGAGCGGGGCCGCGCGCGCCGGGACAGAACAGACGGGGAGCGGGTCAGGTAGGGGAGCCGGGGTGCGCATCGCGAGCGGGCGCTACCCGCATCGCGAATCGCATCCCGGCTGGCAGCAGGATCGCAGCGCCCCGGGTCAGAGGACGTGACCGGAGCGCTGCAGCGAAGGGGGTGAAGCGAGCGCTCCGGGGAGGAGCGGGGACCCGGAGCGCTCGGCGTAACAGTACCCCCCCCCCTTGGGTCTCCCCCTCTTCTTGGAGCCTGAGAACCTGAGGAGCAGACTTTTGTCAAGGATGTTGTCCTCAGGTTCCCAGGATCTCTCTTCAGGACCACAACCCTCCCAGTCCACTAAAAAAAAATTCTTTCCTCTGACCTTTTTGGCAGCCAAAATTTCCTTGACCGAGAAGACGTCCGAGGAGCCGGAAACAGGAGTGGGAGGAACAGATTTGGGAGAAAAACGGTTGAGGATGAGTGGTTTGAGAAGAGAGACGTGAAAGGCATTAGGGATACGAAGAGAAGGAGGAAGAAGAAGTTTATAAGAGACAGGATTAATTTGACACAAAATTTTGAAAGGACCAAGATAGCGTGGTCCCAACTTGTAGCTAGGGACACGGAAGCGGACATATTTAGCGGAGAGCCATACCTTGTCTCCAGGGGAAAAAACGGGAGGAGCTCTTCTTTTCTTATCTGCGAACCTCTTCATGCGTGAAGAAGCCTGTAAGAGAGAATTTTGGGTCTCTCTCCATATAATGGAAAGGTCACGAGAAATTTCATCCACAGCGGGCAGACCAGAGGGCAAGGGGGTAGGGAGGGGGGGAAGAGGGTGACGGCCGTACACCACGAAAAATGGGGATTTGGAGGAAGATTCAGAGACCCTGAAGTTATACGAAAATTCGGCCCATGGAAGGAGATCTGCCCAGTCATCCTGGCGGGAGGAAACAAAATGTCGCAAATAATCACCCAGGATCTGGTTAATTCTTTCTACTTGTCCATTGGACTGGGGATGATATGCAGAGGAAAAATTTAATTTAATCTTGAGTTGTTTACAGAGAGCCCTCCAGAATTTAGACACGAATTGGACCCCTCTATCCGAGACAATCTGCGTAGGCAACCCGTGAAGACGAAAAATGTGTAGAAAAAATTGTTTAGCCAACTGAGGCGCAGAAGGAAGACCAGGAAGAGGGATGAAATGTGCCATTTTGGAGAATCGATCAACGACCACCCAAATAACGGTGTTGCCACGGGAAGGGGGTAAATCAGTAATAAAATCCATACCAATCAGGGACCAAGGCTGTTCGGGGACAGGCAGAGGATGAAGAAAACCAGCGGGCTTCTGGCGAGGAGTCTTATCCCGGGCACAGATAGTGCAGGCTCGCACAAAGTCCCCAACATCCGTCTCCAGAGTCGGCCACCAATAGAAGCGGGAGATGAGTTGCACAGATTTCTTGATGCCGGCATGACCTGCGAGATGGGAGGAGTGACCCCATTTGAGGATTCCGAGGCGTTGGCGTGGAGAAACAAAGGTCTTTCCTGGAGGAGTCTGCCTGATGGAGGCAGGAGAAGTGGAGATCAGGCAGTCAGGTGGAATGATGTGTTGCGGAGGGAGATCAACTTCTGAGGCATCCGAGGAACGAGAGAGAGCATCGGCCCTAATGTTCTTATCGGCAGGACGAAAGTGAATCTCAAAATTAAATCGGGCAAAGAACAGAGACCACCGGGCCTGGCGAGGATTCAGCCGTTGGGCCGACTGGAGGTAGGAGAGGTTCTTGTGGTCGGTGTAGATAATAACAGGAAATCTTGATCCCTCCAGCAGATGCCTCCATTCCTCAAGTGCTAATTTAATGGCTAGAAGCTCTCGATCCCCGATGGAGTAGTTCCTCTCCGCTGGAGAGAAGGTCCTAGAGAAAAAACCACAAGTGACAGCATGCCCGGAAGGATTTTTTTGTAGAAGGACAGCTCCAGCTCCTACTGAGGAGGCATCAACCTCCAATAGGAAGGGTTTGGAAGGGTCAGGTCTGGAGAGCACGGGAGCCGAAGAAAAGGCAGACTTGAGTCGTTTAAAGGAGTCTTCTGCTTGAGGAGGCCAGGACTTGGGATCAGCATTTTTCTTGGTTAAAGCCACGATAGGAGCCACAATGGTAGAAAAATGTGGAATAAATTGCCTGTAATAATTGGCGAACCCCAAAAAGCGTTGGATAGCACGGAGTCCGGAGGGGCGTGGCCAATTTAAGACGGCAGAGAGTTTGTCTGGATCCATCTGTAGTCCCTGGCCAGAGACCAAATATCCTAGAAAAGGAAGAGATTGGCATTCAAACAGACATTTCTCAATTTTGGCATAGAGTTGGTTGTCACGAAGTCTCTGAAGAACCATACGGACATGCTGGCGGTGTTCTTCTAGATTGGCAGAAAAAATTAGGATATCGTCCAGATATACCACAACACAGGAGTATAATAGATCACGAAAAATTTCATTGACAAAGTCTTGGAAGACGGCAGGGGCATTACACAGTCCAAAGGGCATGACCAGATACTCAAAGTGTCCATCTCTGGTGTTAAATGCCGTTTTCCACTCGTCCCCCTCTCTGATGCGGATGAGGTTATAGGCGCCTCTTAAGTCCAATTTAGTGAAGATGTGGGCACCTTGGAGGCGATCAAAGAGTTCAGAGATGAGGGGTAAGGGGTAGCGGTTCTTAACCGTGATTTTATTAAGACCGCGGTAGTCAATGCAAGGACGTAGGGAGCCATCTTTTTTGGACACAAAGAAAAATCCGGCTCCGGCAGGAGAGGAGGATTTACGGATAAAGCCCTTTTTTAGATTCTCCTGGACGTATTCGGACATGGCAAGAGTCTCTGGGGCAGAGAGAGGATAAATTCTGCCCCGGGGTGGAGTAGTACCCGGGAGGAGGTCGATAGGGCAATCATAAGGCCTGTGAGGAGGTAGAGTCTCAGCTTGTTTTTTGCAGAAGACATCCGCGAAGTCCATATAGGCCTTAGGGAGACCGGTTACTGGAGGAACCACAGAGTTACGGCAAGGGTTACTGGGAACCGGTTTTTGACAGTTCTTGGAACAAGAGGACCCCCAACTCTTGATCTCCCCAGTGGACCAATCCAGGGTTGGGGAATGAAGTTGAAGCCAGGGAAGTCCAAGGAGAATCTCCGAGGTGCAATTGGGGAGGACCAAAAGTTCAATCCTCTCATGATGAGATCCGATGCTCATAAGAAGGGGCTCCGTGCGGAAACGTATGGTACAGTCCAATCTTTCATTATTTACACAATTGATGTAGAGGGGTCTGGCGAGACCGGTCACTGGGATGTTGAACCTGTTGACGAGAGAGGCCAAAATAAAATTTCCTGCAGATCCAGAGTCCAAGAAAGCCACTGTAGAGAAGGAGAAGGCAGAGGCAGACAACCGCACAGGCACAGTAAGACGTGGAGAAGCAGAGTAGACGTCAAGGACTGTCTCACCTTTGTGCGGAGTCAGCGTACGTCTTTCCAGGCGGGGAGGACGGATAGGACAATCCCTCAGGAAGTGTTCGGTACTAGCACAGTACAGGCAGAGGTTCTCCATACGGCGTCGTGTCCTCTCTTGGGGTGTCAGGCGAGACCGGTCGACCTGCATAGCCTCCACGGCGGGGGGCACAGGAACAAATTGCAGGGGACCAGAGGAGAGAGGAGCCGAGGAGACGAAACGCCTTGTGCGAACAGAGTCCATATCTTGGCGGAGTTCCTGACGCCTTTCAGAAAAACGCATGTCAATGCGAGTGGCTAGGTGAATAAGTTCATGTAGATTAGCAGGAATTTCTCGTGCGGCCAGAACATCTTTGATGTTGCTGGATAGGCCTTTTTTGAAGGTCGCGCAGAGGGCCTCATTATTCCAGGACAATTCTGAAGCAAGTGTACGGAATTGTACGGCGTACTCGCCAACGGAAGAATTACCCTGGACCAGGTTCAACAGGGCAGTCTCAGCAGAAGAGGCTCGGGCAGGTTCCTCAAAGACACTTCGGATTTCCGAGAAGAAGGAGTGTACTGAGGCAGTGACGGGGTCATTGCGGTCCCAGAGCGGTGTGGCCCATGACAGGGCTTTTCCGGACAGAAGACTGACTACGAAAGCCACCTTAGACCTTTCAGTGGGAAACAGGTCCGACATCATCTCCAGATGCAGGGAACATTGGGAGAGAAAGCCACGGCAAAACTTAGAGTCCCCATCAAATTTATCTGGCAAGGATAAGCGTATCCCAGGAGCGGCCACTCGCTGCGGAGGAGGTGCAGGAGCTGGCGGAGGAGATGACTGCTGAAGCTGTGGTAGCAACTGTTGTAGCATAACGGTCAGTTGAGACAGCTGTTGGCCTTGTTGCGCTATCTGTTGTGACTGCTGGGCGACCACCGTGGTGAGGTCAGCGACAACTGGCAGAGGAACTTCAGCGGGATCCAGGGCCGGATCTACTGTCACGATGCCGGCTGGCAGGTAGTGGACCCTCTGTGCCAGAGAGGGATTGGCGTGGACCGTGCTAGTGGACCGGTTCTAAGCCACTACTGGTTTTCACCAGAGCCCGCCGCAAAGCGGGATGGTCTTGCTGCGGCGGTAGTGACCAGGTCGTATCCACTAGCAACGGCTCACCTCTCTGGCTGCTGAAGATAGGCGCGGTACAAGGGAGTAGGCAGAAGCAAGGTCGGACGTAGCAGAAGGTCGGGGCAGGCAGCAAGGATCGTAGTCAGGGGCAACGGCAGAAGGTCTGGAAACACAGGCAAGGAACACACAAGGAACGCTTTCACTGGCACTAAGGCAACAAGATCCGGCAAGGGAGTGCAAGGGAAGTGAGGTAATATAGGGAAGTGCACAGGTGAAAACCCTAATTGGAACCACTGCGCCAATCAGCGGCGCAGTGGCCCTTTAAATCGCAGAGACCCGGCGCGCGCGCGCCCTAGGGAGCGGGGCCGCGCGCGCCGGGACAGAACAGACGGGGAGCGGGTCAGGTAGGGGAGCCGGGGTGCGCATCGCGAGCGGGCGCTACCCGCATCGCGAATCGCATCCCGGCTGGCAGCAGGATCGCAGCGCCCCGGGTCAGAGGACGTGACCGGAGCGCTGCAGCGAAGGGGGTGAAGCGAGCGCTCCGGGGAGGAGCGGGGACCCGGAGCGCTCGGCGTAACAAACACCTTTCTTTATATCGTTTTACCACTGCTCAAGCAGAATCATGGCACATTAGTGCGCTTTTTGTCTGTTTCTTTTTTCACATATTCGAGTATCTTTATAGTGGAATAGTGTACCACAACTCCAGTGTCTGCCAGATCTTTCTGGAGGGATTGTGCAGTCAAACGTGGGTTTTGAATTGTTTTTCTCACAATCCTGCGAGCTGTTCCGTTTGATATTTTTCTTGGTCTTCCAGATCTTGCATTAACTTCCACTGTTCCTGATGACTGCCATTTCTTAATTACATTCCGAACAGAGGATATTGACATCTGAAAACGTTTTGCTATCTTCTTATATCCTTCTCCAGCTTTGTGAACGTCAACTATTTTCAGTTTCAGATTTCTAGACAACTGCTTAGAAGAACCCGTGGTGCTGATTGTTGGGGCAAGGTCAGATGAGTCTGGGCATTTATGAGATGACATCACGTGGTCTTCCCAGATGATGATTGAGAACAATCCATGACACTGGCAGGTCTCAGCTTTGTAAAGGGGGCAGTGCATGCTATAAATTCTGCAGGGTGCACAAACTTTTGCAGACGCCATTTTTTTTTGTTTTCTGTTATTTTGAAAGTGTAAATGATGGAAATAAAAGTAACTTTTGGTGACATATTATAAGAATGTCTAATCTGTAATTTGATGCCTTTTGGAGATTTTTCCATCTTTCCTTGGCTTCTTTATGCACATTAATACAAATTTTTACCTGAGGTGCCCAAACTTTTGATCCCCACTGTAGTGTCGCAGGACCTTAGGTGTTAATTCTATTAGAGTATGTTGAAGGACCTTCCTAGGTTACATGTGTGGTCGCATGTCTAGACCATAATTCCTTGTAAAGTGATTGACAGATGGTTTGGACCAATGAGCTCAAGGCCAGCCCCTGCCCATATAAGGGAGCTGCAGCCAATCCTCGCTCTCTTGCTCCTGAGCTGCAGCCAATCCTCGCTCTCTTGCTCCTGTGCTGCAAAGCAAGCAGCATATTTCTTGGGTTCCGGACTTGCAGAGAGAGATCCGTGCAACTTACAAAGACAAGACCAGGCCGAAGCCTGATAATACTAAATTGTGAGTTATAATACAACTCCCCGGTAAAGCTAGCGTGACTGCTGGACCTAAACTCAATCCCCTAAATCCAGCGGAACAGCGCATATAAATCTCCTGAGCTTAAAACTCACAAGGTCCCAACCGTCAATATCCTCATAGACTCTGATTGTACAAAGACTGTTCCTGTTTGATGTTGCATAAACCCTGCAGTAAAAGTTCTGACAGTTTTCTGAAAACAATCCGGTTGTGGACAATCATTTATTATACCTCCCTATCGCTCTTGGGACGGGTGGCAATAGGACAAGCATATACAGAGGAGCCCCTCACCCTGGCGTCACGAGTGATAAGGGTTAAACAAGCACCCTTTAGTTACCGCACAGCTACACCTTATATACCCTACACTACCAAGCTACCACATAGCTTTTTGGCATCTTACGAACAGGATACGGTTGTGTGCCTACAGCTGTTGCCACCATTAACAGAGTACTCCCCCCATATAAAGAACTGTTTTCATGTACTGTGAAAGGAAAGGAAATTCCTTTCTTTTTGGAACACTGATGACATCACGACCACAGTGCTCTCTGCTGACATCTCTGTTCCTTTTAGCAACCATGCATAGCAGGTCTATGCTAAGGGCAGCATGGTGGCTCAGTGGTTAGCACTGCTCAAAACCCACTAAGGACAACAATAAATAAAGTGTTATTATTATTATTATTATAATAACGTCAGCAGAGAGAACTGTGGTCGTGATGTCATCAGAGAGCATTCCAAAAAGAAAAGAATTTCCTCTGTAGTATTCAGCAGCTAATAAGTACAGAAAGGATTAAGATTTTTTAATAGAAGTAATTTACAAATATGTTTAACTTTCTGCCACCAGTTGATTTAAAAGAAAAAAGGTTTTCACTGGAGTACCCCTTTAAAGAGCCAGCACAGTATAAAACCCTGAAGTACCAGATTGCTAAGCTAAGATACTGTCTGGACTCACTGCAACTCCCGATCGTCGCACTCAAGTTCCAGCTCAACGCACTCAATTTTCAGATCTACACTCAAGTTCCAGATTAAAGAACAGCTACGTCTCTTAAAGGGACCTACGCTCGCGAGATTCATTTAAAGGGACGATACTGTAAATCAAGATGTCAGATCCTGCAGCACCGGTGCCACCTCCGGGACCTGCTCCATCTCCACCACCTGCCCAGCAAGATGGTGGTGCTCCTGTGGTCTCATCAGCGGGGCCACCACAGCAAGCAAGACAAGATCAAGCTGATTAATTTCCAGTTTTTCCATTTGAGGTGTCCCGGTACCGTATTGCATACCGTACCTAGTGTGGTGGTCCCCAAAGTCAGAGTTACTACGCTCAGGTAGGGGCCCCCAGGTGGGACAACCCCTAGTCGCCTCCTTCTACTCTAATTCTATAAGTGTTTATATAAGTGTATATATTTAATAATATGTGTATTTAAGATAATGTATAGAGTACTTACCTTGTTGGCATCGTAGGAACTTCGGTCATGTGACTATGTTAATTCCTCTATGGTATTTTGGAGGACCTTTGGAGGTCCTTGAGTCACATGCTACCCATAACCCTTTGTAATGGTGATTGACACAAGTATTGGACCAATCAGCTCTAGTCCAGCCCCTGCCCATATAAGGGAGCTGTAGCCAATTATCGCTCTCTTGGGTTGCTGCTCTCGTGGATGCCGGACTAGCAGGACGGATCTGCGCAGCTTTCAAAGACACACTAGGCCAGAAAACCTGCCGACCTCAGCTGAACTAAACTGTGAGTTCTAAACTAATCCCCTAAATCCAGTGGAAGAGCACATATTATCCTAAAGACTCTAAATTGCTTAAGGTCCCAACCTTTGTCAATCTCCAAGAGAAGTTGCATGTATAGAGACTGTTCCGGTTATGAAGCTTGCATAAAATCTTCAGTAAAAGTTACAACTGTTTTCAGCAAACTCTCCGGTTGTGGACATTCAATTATTCTCTACCTCCCTATCGCTCTTGTGAAGGGTGGCGGTAGGACAAGCATTACAGAGGAGCCCTCACCCTGGCGTCACGAATAGCAAGGGTTAACTATACACCCTTTAGTCACCACACAGCTAAACCCCATATACCCTACTCCCCCAGGCTATCACACATTCGTCTCAGGAGCTCCAGTTGCCGCACCTGTTTTTTTGGGGAATCCAGTTCTTCCCCACTACAATGGGGACCCCTTTACATTCAGGGACTTCAAAGAGAAGATACAAAGTCTTTTTGTTTTTTATTCTTTTCCCCCTAATCAGCAGGTGCAGTTACTTACGGGACAGCTACAGGGGCCTGCTTTGGAGGAGGTCCGCACCTGGCCGGCAGCCGACAAAGCTACAGTGGAGAAAATCTTTGAGGGGCTTTACCAAGTGTTCGAGTCTCATTCCCCCTCTGAGGTACGTCTAAGACTATATGAGCGACGTCAGAAGCCAGGTGAGACTCTTCAGGCATATGCTGTGGCATTACAGAATGCTTTAGAAACGGTGCTGTCACGATGCCGGCTGGCAGGAGGTGGATCCTCTGTGCCAGAGAGGGATTGGCGTGGACCGTGCTAGTGGACCGGTTCTAAGTCACTACTGGTTTTCACCAGAGCCCGCCGCAAAGCGGGATGGTCTTGCTGCGGCGGTAGTGACCAGGTCGTATCCACTAGCAACGGCTCAACCTCTCTGACTGCTGAAGATAGGCGCGGTACAAGGGAGTAGACAGAAGCAAGGTCGGACGTAGCAGAAGGTCGGGGCAGGCAGCAAGGATCGTAGTCAGGGGCAACGGCAGGAGGTCTGGAACACAGGCTAGGAACACACAAGGAAACGCTTTCACTGGCACAATGGCAACAAGATCCGGCGAGGGAGTGAAGGGGAAGTGAGGTATAAATAGGGAGTGCACAGGTGAACACACTAATTGGAACCACTGCGCCAATCAGCGGCGCAGTGGCCCTTTAAATCGCAGAGACCCGGCGCGCGCGCGCCCTAGGGAGCGGGGCCGCGCGCGCCGGGACAGGACAGACGGAGAGCGAGTCAGGTACGGGAGCCGGGATGCGCATCGCGAGCGGGCGCCACCCGCATCGCGAATCACATCCCGGCTGGAGACGGTATCGCAGCGCACCGGGTCAGTGGAGCTGCCCGGAGCGCTGCGGTAGCGAGAGTGAAGCGAGCGCTCCGGGGAGGAGCGGGGACCCGGAGCGCTCGGCGTAACAGTACCCCCCCCCTTGGGTCTCCCCCTCTTCTTAGAGCCTGAGAACCTGAGGAGCAGACTTTTGTCTAGGATGTTGTCCTCAGGTTCCCAGGATCTCTCTTCAGGTCCACAGCCCTCCCAATCCACCAAAAAGAACCTTTTTCCTCTGACCGTCTTGGAGGCCAGTATCTCTTTCACTGAGAAGACGTCAGAAGAACCGGAGACAGGAGTGGGAGAAACTAACTTGGGAGAGAAACGGTTGATGATGAGTGGTTTAAGAAGAGAGACATGAAAGGCATTAGGAATACGGAGAGAAGGAGGAAGAAGAAGTTTGTAAGAGACAGGATTAATTTGGCACAAGACTTTGAAAGGACCAAGATAGCGTGGACCCAGTTTGTAACTGGGGACACGAAAGCGGACATATTTAGCGGAGAGCCATACCTTGTCTCCGGGAGCAAAAATGGGGGAAGCTCTTCTTTTCTTATCGGCAAACTTTTTCATGCGAGATGAAGCCTGTAAAAGAGAATTTTGGGTCTCTTTCCATATGGTGGAAAGATCACGAGTCACTTCATCTACAGCGGGCAAACCAGAGGGCAAGGGAGTAGGGAGGGGGGGAAGAGGGTGACGGCCGTACACCACAAAAAATGGGGATTTGGAGGAAGATTCAGAGACTCTGAAGTTATACGAGAATTCGGCCCA
The DNA here is from genome assembly GCF_029499605.1 of Hyla sarda. Lineage (NCBI taxonomy): Eukaryota > Metazoa > Chordata > Amphibia > Anura > Hylidae > Hyla > Hyla sarda. The sequence goes on from NC_079195.1 coordinate 1,944,731, forward strand.
TGGTAGAAGATCTGCCCAGTCATCCTGGCGGGAGGAAACAAAATGGCGTAAATAATCACCCAGGACCTGGTTAATTCTTTCCACTTGCCCATTGGATTGAGGGTGATATGCAGAGGAAAAGTTTAATTTAATCTTGAGTTGTTTACAGAGAGCCCTCCAGAATTTTGACACGAATTGGACGCCTCTATCCGAGACGATCTGCGTGGGCAACCCGTGAAGACGAAAAATGTGTACAAAAAATTGTTTTGCCAACTGAGGCGCTGAAGGAAGACCAGGAAGAGGGATGAAATGTGCCATCTTGGAGAATCGATCAACGACCACCCAAATAACAGTGTTGCCATGGGAAGGGGGTAAATCAGTAATAAAATCCATACCAATCAGAGACCAAGGCTGTTCGGGGACAGGCAGAGGATGAAGAAGACCAGCGGGCTTCTGGCGAGGAGTCTTATCCCGGGCACAGACAGTGCAGGCTCGCACAAAATCCACAACATCCGTCTCCAGAGTCGGCCACCAATAGAAACGAGAGATGAGTTGCACGGATTTCTTGATACCCGCATGACCTGCGAGATGGGAGGAGTGACCCCATTTGAGGATTCCGAGGCGTTGGCGTGGAGAGACGAAGGTCTTCCCTGGAGGAGTTTGCCTGATGGAGGCTGGAGAAGTGGAGATCAGGCAGTCAGGGGGAATGATGTGTTGCGGAGAGAGCTCTACTTCCGAGGCATCCGAGGAACGAGAGAGAGCATCGGCCCTAATGTTCTTGTCGGCAGGGCGAAAATGAATTTCAAAATTAAATCGGGCAAAGAACAGAGACCACCTGGCCTGGCGAGGGTTCAGCCGTTGGGCAGACTGGAGATAGGAGAGGTTCTTGTGATCGGTGTAAATAATAACGGGAAATCTTGATCCCTCCAGCAGATGCCTCCATTCCTCAAGTGCTAGTTTAATGGCTAGAAGCTCTCAGTCCCCGATGGAGTAGTTCCTCTCAGCCGGAGAGAAGGTCCTAGAAAAAAAACCACAAGTAACAGCATGCCCGGAAGAATTTTTTTGTAGAAGGACCGCTCCAGCTCCTACAGAGGAGGCATCAACCTCCAATAGGAAGGGTTTAGATGGGTCAGGTCTGGAGAGCACGGGAGCCGAAGAAAAGGCAGACTTGAGCTGTTTAAAGGCGTCTTCCGCTTGAGGAGGCCATGATTTAGGATTGGCATTCTTTTTGGTTAAAGCCACAATAGGAGCCACAATGGTGGAAAAATGTGGAATAAATTGTCTGTAATAATTGGCGAACCCCAAAAAACGTTGGATAGCACGGAGTCCGGAGGGGCGTGGCCAATCTAAGACGGCAGAGAGTTTGTCTGGATCCATTTGTAGTCCCTGGCCAGAGACCAAGTATCCTAGGAAAGGAAGAGATTGACATTCAAACAGACATTTCTCCATTTTGGCATAAAGTTGATTGTCACGAAGTCTCTGAAGAACCATGCGGACATGCTGGCGGTGTTCTTCTAAGTTGGCAGAAAAAATCAGGATATCGTCCAGATATACAACAACACAGGAATATAAGAGATCACGAAAAATTTCATTAACAAAGTCTTGGAAGACAGCAGGGGCGTTGCACAGGCCAAAGGGCATGACCAGATACTCAAAGTGTCCATCTCTAGTGTTAAATGCCGTTTTCCATTCATCCCCCTCTCTGATGCGGATGAGATTATAGGCACCTCTTAAGTCCAGTTTGGTAAAGATGTGGGCACCTTGGAGGCGATCAAAGAGTTCAGAGATGAGAGGTAGGGGGTAGCGTTTTTTTACAGTGATTTTATTAAGACCGCGGTAGTCAATGCAAGGACGTAGGGAGCCATCTTTTTTGGACACAAAGAAAAATCCGGCTCCGGCAGGAGAGGAGGATTTGCGGATAAAGCCCTTCTTTAAATTTTCCTGGATATACTCAGACATAGCAAGAGTCTCTGGGACAGAGAGAGGATAAATTCTGCCCCGGGGTGGAGTAGTGCCCGGGAGGAGGTCAATAGGACAGTCATAAGGCCTGTGAGGAGGTAAAGTCTCAGCTTGTTTTTTGCAAAAAACATCCGCAAAGTCCATATAGGCCTTAGGGAGACCGGTTACAGGGGGAACCACAGGGTCACGGCAAGGAGTACTGGGAACCGGTTTAAGGCAGTCCTTGGAACAAGAGGGGCCCCAACTCTTGATCTCCCCAGTGGACCAATCCAGGGTTGGGGAATGGTGTTGAAGCCAGGGTAGTCCAAGGAGAATTTCGGAAGTGCAATTGGAGAGGACCAAAAACTCAATTTTTTCGTGGTGAGGTCCAATGCACATTAGGAGGGGTTCCGTGCGGTAACGCACGGCACAGTCCAATCTTTCATTGTTAACGCAATTGATGTAGAGAGGTCTGGCGAGACTGGTCACTGGGCTGTTGAACCTGTTGATGAGAGAGGCCAAAATAAAGTTTCCTGCAGATCCGGAGTCCAAGAAGGCCTTAGTGGAGAAGGAGAAGGTAGAGGCAGATATCCGCACAGGCACAGTAAGACGTGGAGAAGCGGAGTTGACTTCAAGGACTGTTTCACCTTTGTGCGGAGTCAGCGTGCGTCTTTCCAGGCGGGGAGGACGGATAGGACAATCCTTCAGGAAGTGTTCGGTACTGGCACAGTACAGGCAGAGATTCTCCATGCGGCGTCGTGTCCTCTCTTGAGGTGTCAGGCGAGACCGGTCAACTTGCATAGCCTCCACGGCGGGAGGCCCAGGAACGGATTGCAGGGGACCAGAGGAGAGAGGAGCCGGGGAGAAGAAACGCCTCGTGCGAACAGAGTCCATATCCTGGCGGAGCTCCTGACGCCTTTCGGAAAAACGCATGTCAATGCGAGTGGCAAGGTGAATGAGTTCATGTAGATTAGCAGGGATTTCTCGTGCGGCCAGAACATCTTTAATGTTGCTGGATAGGCCTTTTTTAAAGGTCGCGCAGAGGGCCTCATTATTCCAGGATAGTTCTGAAGCAAGAGTACGGAATTGTACAGCGTACTCGCCAACGGAAGAATTACCCTGGACCAGGTTCAACAGGGCAGTCTCAGCAGAAGAGGCTCGGGCAGGTTCCTCAAAGACACTACGAAATTCCGAGAAGAAGGAGTGTACAGAGGCAGTGACAGGGTCATTGCGGTCCCAGAGCGGTGTGGCCCATGACAGAGCTTTTCCAGACAGAAGGCTGACTACGAAAGCCACCTTAGACCTTTCAGTAGGAAACTGGTCCGACATCATCTCCAAGTGCAGGGAACATTGTGAAAGAAAGCCACGGCAAAACTTAGAGTCCCCATCAAATTTATCCGGCAAGGATAATCGTAGGCCTGAGGCGGCCACTCGCTGCGGAGGAGGTGCAGGAGCTGGCGGAGGAGATGATTGCTGAAGCTGTGGTAGTAGCTGCTGTAGCATCACGGTCAGTTGAGACAGCTCGTGGCCTTGTTGCGCTATCTGTTGTGAGTGCTGGGTGACCACCGTAGTGAGGTCAGCGACATCTGGCAGAGGTACTTCAGCGGGATCCATGGCCGGATCTACTGTCACGATGCCGGCTGGCAGGAGGTGGATCCTCTGTGCCAGAGAGGGATTGGCGTGGACCGTGCTAGTGGACCGGTTCTAAGTCACTACTGGTTTTCACCAGAGCCCGCCGCAAAGCGGGATGGTCTTGCTGCGGCGGTAGTGACCAGGTCGTATCCACTAGCAACGGCTCAACCTCTCTGGCTGCTGAAGATAGGCGCGGTACAAGGGAGTAGACAGAAGCAAGGTCGGACGTAGCAGAAGGTCGGGGCAGGCAGCAAGGATCGTAGTCAGGGGCAACGGCAGGAGGTCTGGAACACAGGCTAGGAACTCACAAAGAAACGCTTTCACTGGCACAATGGCAACAAGATCCGGCGAGGGAGTGAAGGGGAAGTGAGGTATAAATAGGGAGTGCACAGGTGAACACACTAATTGGAACCACTGCGCCAATCAGCGGCGCAGTGGCCCTTTAAATCGCAGAGACCCGGCGCGCGCGCGCCCTAGGGAGCGGGGCCGCGCGCGCCGGGACAGGACAGACGGAGAGCGAGTCAGGTACGGGAGCCGGGATGCGCATCGCGAGCGGGCGCCACCCGCATCGCGAATCGCATCCCGGCTGGAGACGGTATCGCAGCGCACCGGGTCAGTGGAGCTGCCCGGAGCGCTGCGGTAGCGAGAGTGAAGCGAGCGCTCCGGGGAGGAGCGGGGACCCGGAGCGCTCGGCGTAACAGGTGCAAAAGTTGGATGGCATTATGCCCGAGCAGGGTAACAAAGTACTGATGGACCGGTTCATAGATGGGGCACAAAATAAATGGGATAATGCCCAATTTAGGATACTGGCGGTGCAGAATCCCGATATGCCTTTCCCAGCCTTTAAGAGACTAGCTATCAAGGTTATTGAGTTAGGGCCCGAGGCAGAGGAAATAAGTGCCCCTTCTGCTGAGGCCCTGGGAGCTTTGGTACAACCAGTACCCCCTTCACCATCTATTCCTGCACCTACCCCCACTAGTTCCTGGACTGCCGACCTACAGAATGTACGACAGGACATAGAGCATTTGACTAAAGCTCATAAAGAGATGGTGGGCAGGTCTGAGTCTTCCAGGTCTGATACGCTTACACCTAAAAAGCCTGCCCCTCATCCTGTTCCTTCACCCAATGGTCCCCCTGTAAGACCCCCTGGGACTCAGCGGCCTATTTGTAGCTTTTGAAATAAGACGGGACACTGGAAGAGTCAATGCTGGGCTTTAAACGGGCATCCCCTGGGGTCGAGGACCGCACCCCAGGAGTAACTGTTGAAGGTCCAAAATCAACCAGCACCAAGACAGGTTTCTCGATGTATGTTGCCCCTTGCCCTTATGTGAAAATTGTAGTAGAGGGAGTCCAGCTAGAGGCTTTGATAGATACCAGGCCCCAAGTGTCCACAATTCCTCAAGGGGTGTTTTATAAATATTGGGGGCCTGAGAGACTATGTGAACCCGATGATGTAGATTATAGAATGGTCGTGGGGAATGGGAAACCAGTACCCAGACATGGCTACTGGGAGCCCACGGTGCAGGTCAGGAGGCATGTTCTCCAAGGACAGGGTGTTATTGTTACTAATGTTAGTGATCAGCATGCAGCAGAATTTATTTTAGGAATGAACATCATGAGACACTGTTTTGACGAGGTTGTCCGTTCATTGCATGCATCTCTCCCTCACATGTCACCCTCAGGCCGGCGAGTCGCGCAATACCATCAAACGGAGCAGAAGTTCATCAACCGCCAAGGGGAGATCTGTTGTGCGAGAATACAAGATATACGGGCTGTAACCCTGCAACCGCAGACAAAGACTATTATTTGGTGTCGTGCCCGACCAGGGGTGAAGAACCAAGATTATAAGGCGTTATTGGAACCCATCCAACTGGAAGACTACCCGCTAGTATGTGCAGCCAGGAGTCTTGTGACGGTAAAGAATGAAAGAGTACCGGTTCGAGTGGTTAACCTATCAGATGTCGCTATCAGGCTACCAAAGTATACTCCTGTGGCTCAGCTATATCCCCTGGACTCCAAGGATGTGGTGTCAAAGCCGAAAGTAGTTTGACAAGGGACCGCTCAGACTGCCCAGGGAGCCGACAAGGGTCATCCAGATTGCAGATTGGAGATGAAGATACTCCCAGAGATCAGGTCGGTGGGGTCATCCAAGTGGCCAAGCAATACCAAGAGACCTTTAGTAAAACACCCCACTGATTTTGGCTGGACCACGATGATCCAGCATCGGATTCTGACTGGCAATTGCCCCCCAATAAAAGAAAGACATCGCCCCTTGGCTCCGGGAATGTATCAGACGGTAAAGAAGATGTTACTGGAGATGAAGGAGGCTGACGTCATTCAGGAGAGCCAGAGTTCTTGGGCTGCTCCTTTGGTCCTCGCCAAGAAGAAATATGGGACCATCCTCTTCTGTGTGGATTATTGAAAATGACATGATGTCACCCACAAAGATGGCTACCCTCTCCCCAGAATAGAGGAATCGTTGACTGCTTTGGGCTCAGCTGCCTACTTTTCACCCTAGACCTGACCAGCGGGTACTGGCAGGTGCCGATGGCGAAGGAGGATCGCGAGAAGATGGCATTTGTGACTCCGATGAGGCTCTTCAAATTTAAGAGCATGCCCTTTGGACTGTGCAACGCACCTGCCACCTTTCAACGCCTGATGGAACGATGCCTTGGGCACCTTAAAGGGGTATTCCAGGCCAAAACTTTTTTTTATATATCAACTGGCTCCGGAAAGTTAAACAGATTTGCAAATTACTTTGATTAAAAAATCTTAATGCTTGCAATAGTTATTAGCTTCTGAAGTTGAGTTGTTTTTTTCTGTCTAACTGCTTTCTGATGACTCACGTCCCGGGAGCTGTCCAGTTCCTATGGGGATATTCTCCCTGTTACGCCGAGCGCTCCGGGTCCTCGCTCCTCCCCGGAGCGCTCGCTACACTCTCGCTACTGCAGCGCTCCGGTCAGATCCACTGACCCGGTGCGCTGCGATACCGCCTCCAGCCGGGATGCGATTCGCGATGCGGGTGGCGCCCGCTCGCGATGCGCACCCCGGCTCCCGTACCTGACTCGCTCTCCGTCGGTCCTGTCCCGGCGCGCGCGGCCCCGCTCCCTAGGGCGCGCGCGCGCCGGGTCTCTGCAATTTAAAGGGCCACTGCGCCGCTGATTGGCGCAAGTGGTTCTAATTAGTGTGTTCACCTGTGCACTCCCTATGTATACCTCACTTCCCCTGCACTCCCTCGCCGGATCTTGTTGCCATTGTGCCAGTGAAAGCGTTTCCTTGTGTGTTCCTAGCCTGTGTTCCAGACCTCCTGCCGTTGCCCCTGACTACGATCCTTGCTGCCTGCCCCGACCTTCTGCTACGTCCGACCTTGCTTCTGTCTACTCCCTTGTACCGCGCCTATCTTCAGCAGTCAGAGAGGTTGAGCCGTTGCTAGTGGATACGACCTGGTCACTACCGCCGCAGCAAGACCATCCCGCTTTGCGGCGGGCTCTGGTGAATACCAGTAGTAACTTAGAACCGGTCTACTAGCACGGTCCACGCCAATCCCTCTCTGGCACAGAGGATCCACCTCCTGCCAGCCGGCATCGTGACAGTAGATCCGGCCATGGATCCCGCTGAAGTCCCTCTGCCAGTTGTCGCCGACCTCACCACGGTGGTCGCCCAGCAGTCACAACAGATAGCGCAACAAGGCCACCAGCTGTCTCAACTGACCGTGATGCTACAGCAGCTACTACCACAGCTTCAGCAATCATCTCCTCCGCCAGCTCCTGCACCTCCTCCGCAGCGAGTGGCCGCTTCAGGCCTACGACTATCCTTGCCGGATAAATTTGATGGGGACTCTAAATTTTGCCGTGGCTTTCTTTCTCAATGTTCCCTGCACTTGGAGATGATGTCGGACCAGTTTCCAACTGAAAGGTCTAAGGTGGCTTTCGTAGTCAGCCTTCTGTCTGGAAAAGCTCTGTCATGGGCCACACCGCTCTGGGACCGCAATGACCCCGTCACTGCCTCCGTACACTCCTTCTTCTCGGAAATTCGAAGTGTCTTTGAGGAACCTGCCCGAGCCTCTTCTGCTGAGACTGCCCTGTTGAACCTGGTCCAGGGTAATTCTTCCGTTGGCGAGTACGCCGTACAATTCCGTACTCTTGCTTCTGAACTATCCTGGAATAATGAGGCCCTCTGCGCGACCTTTAAAAAAGGCCTATCCAGCAACATTAAAGATGTTCTGGCCGCACGAGAAATCCCTGCTAACCTACATGAACTCATTCATCTAGCCACTCGCATTGACATGCGTTTTTCCGAAAGGCGTCAGGAGCTCCGCCAGGATATGGACTTTGTTCGCACGAGGCGTTTTTTCTCCCCGGCTCCTCTCTCCTCTGGTCCCCTGCAATCCGTTCCTGTGCCTCCCGCCGTGGAGGCTATGCAGGTCGACCGGTCTCGCCTGACACCTCAAGAGAGGACACGACGCCGCATGGAGAATCTCTGCCTGTACTGTGCCGGTACCGAACACTTCCTGAAGGATTGTCCTATCCGTCCTCCCCGCCTGGAAAGACGTACGCTGACTCCGCACAAAGGTGAGACAGTCCTTGATGTCAACTCTGCTTCTCCACGTCTTACTGTGCCTGTGCGGATATCTGCCTCTACCTTCTCCTTCTCTACTATGGCCTTCTTGGATTCCGGATCTGCAGGAAATTTTATTTTGGCCTCTCTCATCAACAGGTTCAACATCCCGGTGACCAGTCTCGCCAGACCCCTCTACATCAATTGTGTTAACAATGAAAGATTGGACTGTACCATACGTTTCCGCACAGAGCCCCTCCTAATGTGCATCGGACCTCATCACGAGAAAATTGAGTTTTTGGTCCTCCCCAATTGCACTTCCGAAATTCTCCTCGGACTACCCTGGCTTCAACACCATTCCCCAACCCTGGATTGGTCCACTGGGGAGATCAAGAGTTGGGGTTCCTCTTGTTTCAAGGACTGCCTTAAACCGGTTCCCAGTTCTCCTTGCCGTGACCCTGTGGTTCCCCCTGTAACCGGTCTCCCTAAGGCCTATATGGACTTTGCGGATGTTTTTTGCAAAAAACAAGCTGAGACTCTACCTCCTCACAGGCCTTATGACTGTCCTATTGACCTCCTCCCGGGCACTACTCCACCCCGGGGCAGAATTTATCCTCTCTCTGCCCCAGAGACTCTTGCTATGTCTGAGTACATCCAGGAAAATTTAAAAAAGGGCTTTATCCGCAAATCCTCCTCTCCTGCCGGAGCCGGATTTTTCTTTGTGTCCAAAAAAGATGGCTCCCTACGTCCTTGCATTGACTACCGCGGTCTTAATAAAATCACGGTAAAGAACCGCTACCCCCTACCTCTCATCTCTGAACTCTTTGATCGCCTCCAAGGTGCCCACATCTTTACCAAACTGGACTTAAGAGGTGCTTATAATCTCATCCGCATCAGAGAGGGGGATGAATGGAAAACGGCATTTAACACTAGAGATGGACACTTTGAGTATCTGGTCATGCCCTTTGGCCTGTGCAACGCCCCTGCCGTCTTCCAAGACTTTGTTAATGAAATTTTTCGTGATCTCTTATATTCCTGTGTTGTTGTGTATCTGGACGATATCCTGATTTTTTCTGCCAACCTAGAAGAACACCGCCAGCATGTCCGCATGGTTCTTCAGAGACTTCGTGACAATCAACTTTATGCCAAAATGGAGAAATGTCTGTTTGAATGTCAATCTCTTCTTTTCCTAGGATACTTGGTCTCTGGCCAGGGACTACAAATGGATCCAGACAAACTCTCTGCCGTCTTAGATTGGCCACGCCCCTCCGGACTCCGTGCTATCCAACGTTTTTTGGGGTTCGCTAATTATTACAGACAATTTATTCCACATTTTTCTACCATTGTGGCTCCTATCGTGGCTTTAACCAAAAAGAATGCCAATCCTAAGTCATGGCCTCCTCAAGCGGAAGACGCCTTTAAACAGCTCAAGTCTGCCTTTTCTTCGGCTCCCGTGCTCTCCAGACCTGACCCATCTAAACCCTTCCTATTGGAGGTTGATGCCTCCTCAGTAGGAGCTGGAGCGGTCCTTCTACAAAAAAATTCTTCCGGGCATGCTGTTACTTGTGGTTTTTTTTCTAGGACCTTATCTCCGGCGGAGAGGAACTACTCCATCGGGGATCGAGAGCTACTAGCCATTAAATTAGCACTTGAGGAATGGAGGCATCTGCTGGAGGGATCAAGATTTCCAGTTATTATTTACACCGATCACAAGAACCTCTCCTATCTCCAGTCTGCCCAACGGCTGAATCCTCGCCAGGCCAGGTGGTCTCTGTTCTTTGCCCGATTTAATTTTGAAATTCACTTTCGGCCTGCCGATAAGAACATTAGGGCCGATGCTCTCTCTCGTTCCTCGGATGCCTCGGAAGTAGAGCTCTCTCCGCAACACATCATTCCTCCTGACTGCCTGATCTCCACTTCTCCAGCTCCATCAGGCAAACTCCTCCAGGGAAGACCTTCGTCTCTCCACGCCAACGCCTCGGAATCCTCAAATGGGGTCACTCCTCCCATCTCGCAGGTCATGCGGGCATCAAGAAATCCGTGCAACTCATCTCTCGTTTCTATTGGTGGCCGACTCTGGAGACGGATGTTGTGGATTTTGTGCGAGCCTGCACTGTCTGTGCCCGGGATAAGACTCCTCGCCAGAAGCCCGCTGGTCTTCTTCATCCTCTGCCTGTCCCCGAACAGCCTTGGTCTTTGATTGGTATGGACTTTATTGCAGACTTACCCCCATCCCGTGGCAACACTGTTGTTTGGGTGGTCGTTGATCGATTCTCCAAGATGGCACATTTCATCCCTCTTCCTGGTCTTCCTTCAGCGCCTCAGTTGGCAAAACAATTTTTTGTACACATTTTTCGTCTTCACGGGTTGCCCACGCAGATCGTCTCGGACAGAGGCGTCCAATTCGTGTCAAAATTCTGGAGGGCTCTCTGTAAACAACTCAAGATTAAATTAAACTTTTCTTCTGCCTATCATCCTCAATCCAATGGGCAAGTAGAAAGAATTAACCAGGTCCTGGGTGATTATTTACGGCATTTTGTTTCCTCCCGCCAGGATGACTGGGCAGATCTTCTACCATGGGCCGAATTCTCGTACAACTTCAGAGTCTCTGAATCTTCCTCCAAATCCCCATTTTTCGTGGTGTACGGCCGTCACCCTCTTCCCCCCCTCCCTACTCCCTTGCCCGCTGTGGATGAAATATCTCGTGATCTTTCCACCATATGGAAAGAGACCCAAAATTCTCTCTTACAGGCTTCATCACGCATGAAGAAGTTTGCTGATAAGAAAAGAAGAGCTCCCCCCATTTTTTCTCCTGGAGACAAGGTATGGCTCTCCGCTAAATATGTCCGCTTCCGTGTCCCTAGCTACAAATTGGGACCACGCTATCTTGGTCCTTTCAAAATTTTGTGCCAGATTAATCCTGTCTCTTACAAACTTCTTCTTCCTCCTTCTCTTCGTATTCCTAATGCCTTTCACGTTTCTCTTCTTAAACCACTCATCATCAACCGTTTCTCTCCCAAACTTGTTTCTCCCACTCCTGTTTCCGGCTCCTCGGACATCTTCTCCGTAAAGGAGATACTGGCCTCCAAGAAGGTCAGAGGGAAAACTTTTTTTTTGGTCGATTGGGAGGGTTGTGGTCCTGAAGAGAGATCCTGGGAACCTGAGGACAATATCCTAGACAAAAGTCTGCTCCTCAGGTTCTCAGGCTCTAAGAAGAGGGGGAGACCCAAGGGGGGGGGGTACTGTTACGCCGAGCGCTCCGGGTCCCCGCTCCTCCCCGGAGCGCTCGTTACACTCTCGCTACTGCAGCGCTCCGGTCAGATCCACTGACCCGGTGCGCTGCGATACCGCCTCCAGCCGGGATGCGATTCGCGATGCGGGTGGCGCCCGCTCGCGATGCGCACCCCGGCTCCCGTACCTGACTCGCTCTCCGTCGGTCCTGTCCCGGCGCGCGCGGCCCCGCTCCCTAGGGCGCGCGCGCGCCGGGTCTCTGCGATTTAAAGGGCCACTGCGCCGCTGATTGGCGCAAGTGGTTCTAATTAGTGTGTTCACCTGTGCACTCCCTATGTATACCTCACTTCCCCTGCACTCCCTCGCCGGATCTTGTTGCCATTGTGCCAGTGAAAGCGTTTCCTTGTGTGTTCCTAGCCTGTGTTCCAGACCTCCTGCCGTTGCCCCTGACTACGATCCTTGCTGCCTGCCCCGACCTTCTGCTACGTCCGACCTTGCTTCTGTCTACTCCCTTGTACCGCGCCTATCTTCAGCAGTCAGAGAGGTTGAGCCGTTGCTAGTGGATACGACCTGGTCACTACCGCCGCAGCAAGACCATCCCGCTTTGCGGCGGGCTCTGGTGAAAACCAGTAGTGACTTAGAACCGGTCCACTAGCACGGTCCACGCCAATCCCTCTCTGGCACAGAGGATCCACCTCCTGCCAGCCGGCATCGTGACACTCCCATCATGCACAGCTCCCGGGACGTGACATCATCATTTAGCAGTTAGACAGAAAACTTCAGAAGCTAATAACTATTGGAAGGATTGAGATTTTTTAATAGAAGTAATTTACAAATCTGTCTTTCCGGAGCCAGTTGATATATATAAAAAAGTTTTTGCCTGTAATACCCTTTTAACTTCCAGAGTGTACTTCTATATCTAGACGATGTCATTGTCTATTCCAGGACTTACCAAGAGCATTTGGACCATTTGAAGGCAGTCTTCCAAGTTCTCATACTGCATGGACTAAAGGTCAAGCTATCTAAGTGGCACCTGCTGAAACCACAAGTTCACTATCTGGGACATGTTGTCAGAGCCAGGGGTGTGCAGCCCGACCCTGAAAAAGTGAGAGTTGTGAAGAATTGGCCCACACCTCGCACGGTGCAAGATATTAGAAGTTTCCTGGGGTTCGCTGGCTACTACAGGTGTTTCATCCCTCGTTTCTCCCAGATTGCAGGACACCTTACTGCCCTTCTGCGGGGTACCGCGAAGGAGAATTATAATGGAAGACTCCCGATACAATGGGCGGAAGAACAAGAGACAGCATTCCGCACTCTGAAGTGTCTTCTCATTGAACCTCCCATCCTGGCATATCCTGACTATGGTCAGCCCATCAGGCTGTACACCGATGCCAGCTTTGAAGGCCTCGGAGCTATCCTGTCCCAAGTGCAAGAGGGTAAAGTGAGAGTAATCGCATATGCAAGCAGACACCTGCCAGGAGCAGAGAAGAATGATGCCAACTACAGTTCTTTCAAGTTAGAGCTCCTTGCCTTGGTCTGGGCGGTCACTGAGAAGTTCAAGGACTACCTGGCAGCCACTCCCTTTACAGTCTACACCGACAACAATCCATTGGCACACCTGAATACTGCAAAACTGGGAGCCATTGTACAGTGTTTGGCCTCTAGATTGGCTAACTATGTCTTCCGTATCAAGTATAGGAGTGGTAAAAGCAACGTCAACGCTGATGTACTATCTCGTATGGCTCCTGGCGAAGAACCGCCCGTAGAAGACATGTGGGAAGACGTGGAGATGCCGTCCTTCTATCAAAGGTTCGTGAGTCAAAATACTCAGGCTACTCAGGAGGGAGAAGAGCCTGGGCCTCCCAAGATTCCAGAGGACCTGTATACTTGGAAGACTCTCCAGGATGAGAGCCGAACCATGGGGGATCTCCTAGACTACCTACTCCAGAAGAGGGTACCAACTCATCTGCGTAAGTCACAGGGAGACTTTGAATTGAAACGATTGTGGCGACAACAAAATGGCCTGTTCATCCACAAGGGATTACTGTACCGAAATTCCTTGGATCCAGTTTCGGGAGAGCGTCTGCATCAAATTCTAGTCCCCCGACGGGACGTGGCCATGGTCCTTAATGCATACCACGACCAGTCAGGACATTTTGGAGTTCACAAGACTGAAGCCACCATCAGACCAAGGTTTTACTGGGTGGGAATGCGTGGAGATATTGAGAAGTGGTGTGCCGAATGCAATGTTACTAAGAACCTTCGCAAGGATGCGAGAGCACCTCTACATCCCATCCACACTGAGAGACCTAACCAGTTGTTTGCCTTGGACCATGTGAAGCTGTCACCCACTCGATTTGGCTATACATGTGCCCTGACCATGGTGGATCATTACTCCAAGTGGGTGGTGGTCATCCCTGTCAAAGACCTAACCGCAAAGACTGCTGCTCAAATATTCTACAACCATTGGGTCCAGCCTTTGGGGTGTCCGGAGTCAGTCCTCACAGATCGAGGGACTGCCTTTGAAGCTCAGCTGTTTAACCCCTTAAGGACGCAGGACGTAAATGTACGTCCTGGTGCGGTGGTACTTAACGCACCAGGACATACATTTACGTCCTGTGCATAACCGCGTGTCATGCGCGGCTGATCCCGGCTGCGGGCTCGCGGTCTCGCGGGCGTCCGCCATTAACCCCTCAGGTGCCGGGATCAATACAGATCCCGGCATCTGCAGCAGTGCGCGATTTCAATGAATGATCGGATCGCCCGCAGCGCTGCTGCGGGGATCCGATAATTCAGAACGCCGCACGGAGGTCCCCTCACCTTCCTCCTTCCCGCTCCCGGCGTCTCCTGCTCTGGTCTGAGATCGAACAGACCAGAGCAGAAGATGACCGAAAACACTGATCTGTTCTATGTCCTATACATATAAAAGATCAGTATTAGCAATCATGGTATTGCTATGAATAGTCCCCTATGGGGACTATTCAAGTGTAAAAAAAAATGTAAAAAAATGCAAAAGTAAAAAAAAAAGTGAAAAATCCCCTCCCCCAATAGAAAAGTAAAACGTCCGTTTTTTCTTATTTTACCCCCAAAAAGCGTAAAATTTTTTTTTATAGACATATTTGGTATCGCCGTGTGCGTAAATGTCCGAACTATTAAAATAAAATGTTAATGATCCCATACAGTGAACGGCGTGAACGAAAAAAAAAAAGTCCAAAATTGCTACTTTTTTTAATATATTTTATTTAAAAAAAATTATAAAAAATGTATTAAAAGTTTTTTATATGCAAATGTGGTATCAAAAAAAAGTACAGATCATGGTGCAAAAAATAAGCCCTCATACCGCCGCTTATACGAAAAAATAAAAAAGTTAGAGGTCATCAAAATAAAGGGATTATAAACGCACTAATTTGGTTTAAAAGTTTGTGATTTTTTTTAAGCACAACAATAATAGAAAAGTATGTAATAATGGGTATCATTTTAATCGTATTGACCCTCAGAATAAAGAACACATGTCATTTTTACCATAAATTGTACGGCGTGAAAACGAAACCTTCCAAAATTAGCAAAATTGCGTTTTTCGTTTTAATTTCCGCACAAAAATAGTGTTTTTTGGTTGCGCCATACATTTTATGATATAATGAGTGATGTCATTACAAAGGACAACTGGTCGCGCAAAAAACAAGCCCTCATACTAGTCTGTGGATGAAAATATAAAAGAGTTATGATTTTTAGAAGGCGAGGAGGAAAAAATGAAAACGTTAAAATTCAATTGTCTGAGTCCTAAAGGCCAAAATGGGCTGAGTCCTTAAGGGGTTAAAGAACTCTGCCCGTTCCATGATTGCTAGAAACTCCGGACCACAGCCTATCATCCTCAGGGGAATGGATTGTGTGAAAGGATCAATCAGGTGTTCATTCATATGCTCAGAGCAGCGTCTGTCTCTAGACACGAAGAGTGGCCTCGACTCCTGCCTGAGCTGCTGGAAATTTACACTAACACTATCTACTGCTCCACAGAGTACACTCCATTCTTCCTTATAATGGGACGACATGGTCAACTGCCAAAGGATAGGGCTTTTGGATTTCAAGCCCCTTTTAATAATTCCCCTCAGACCTCACAAGATTGGGTCACTGAGCACCAAAGGAGGATTGAAGAGGCTAAAGAGATTGTGGAAAAGGAGATGGGTGAAGCTTAGGACCGACAACAAAGAGATTACAATCGGCATGCTTCAGCCAAACCATTGCAACTTGGAGATAGAGTGTGGCTCAGAAAGTTTCCCAGGTCACATAAGCTGGATTCCCTCTGGGAGACAGAGCCCTACACTATTACTGCAATGCCGTATCCTGATACGGATGTCTATGAGATCTAAAAGGAGGGATTTGAACCACAGGTGGTCCATAGGAATAGGATTAAACTATATTTAAATGAAGAATTGCCACAGCCACCTCCTCCTTCTCCCCCAGCTGCAAGGCCGGTGATAGAATATGTCCCAGGAGAAGGAATTGACCCATCAATGGACGTTCCAATGTTCTCCCCTCATCAGCCTGCAATGTTCTGTGGTGTACCATGGCCAACCCCAGTCCAGCCATCTTTGATCTCCTCACCCAGTTTTAGTCCATCTCCACTGACAGCTCAGAGCAATGTAGAACCGTCTATGCCTATTCCAATGGGTTCTCTCAGTCCAGAAAGGGATCTCACTCCTGCTTCCAGCCCTCAAGCTGGTCCCTCAGGGACTGAAGTCGTCAGAGAGTTGTTGATCGACGAGGTTCTGAATAGTCCATGGATGGTGTTGCGTCATTCTCAAAGGTCTACTCAGGGTAACCTACCCCTCAGATACCAAGACTGACATTCCAAATAATTCATGTACACATAATAATCACTCTAGTGTACTTACCTCACTATAACTTAGTACACAAAACAAAAATATTTCACATTCTAAGTAACCAAAGAAACAAAACTTTAAGGGAATGTAGCCTATGTCATTATTCAATTCCTGCCACTGTTGTGTACACTAACTTTCTTCGTGTTCAGGATGCTCTTCCTGGCCAGAAGGCGCTCCTGTAAGCCTAAGTATATACATGTATTCATAAAGGTAACCTAGGTAAGGTTTATCTGTTGAGTTCTAAGGATAAGTGCGTGTAGCCAATGGACCCTAGTAGCTAGTTATTGGAACCAGCCACAGGCAAGCCAATATAATTTCAGTGTACTAGACAGGTAACAAATGTGGTAACTAACAATGTCAAGTGAGATTTATAATAGGGTATATAATGTTTCTAGTCAGTCAAAAGAAAAAAATGATAAAGTAAGTAAAAGTGTTTAGGATGTATCTAATGCCTTATAATGTCATCCTGTTACTAAATTCGTGAACAGCATAATCCTGTTTGTGAGTTTATCAGGACTCATGTCTGTACATCAAAGTGTATATAAAGTTTGAAAAAAAAACAACAAAAAAAACAACTAACTAATATATAGTAAGTAACAAAAATTCTTCAGAGCTTGCAAGGACTCTTATCATATGCAAAGACTCTTTTGTTGCGTTCATACAGCCTGAATAATGGACATTTGAAAGACTATGCCCAGTACTGTAAAAAAAATAATTGTTGCACTTCGTCCCTCTGCCTTAGGGGACAGACGTTGAGGTCGACTTATCTTAAGTAAGGGGGTTTGTGGTATCCCGGTACTGTATGGTATACCGTAGCTTGTATGGTGGTCCCCAAATCCAGAGTTACTTCGTTCCAGTAGGGAACCCCTAGTGGCCTCTTCCTTCTTCAATTTTGTGATGTTTATATGTATATTTAATTGCATATTTAATTGTGTATATATAGTGTCGCAGGACCTTAGGTCATGTGACTAGTGTTACTTCTTTAGGTCATACTTAAGGACTTTCCGAGGTCACATGGTATGGTCACATGTCAGACCATAATCCTTTGTAAGGAGAATTGACATATGGTATGGACCAATGAGCTTAAGGCCAGACCCTGCCCATATAAGGGAGCTGCAGCCAATGATCTCTCTCTTGCTCCTGAGCTGCAAAGCAAGCAGCATTATCTCTTGGGTTCCAGATCATCGGAGAGGCGAAATCTGCGCAACTTACAAAGACAAGACCAGGCCTGAAGCCTGCAAATTCCGCAACTTGTGAAACCGTGAGTTTAAATATCAATCCCCGCTAAAGCTAGCGTGACTACTGGACCTAATACCAATCCCCTAAATCCAGTGGAACAACACATATTAATCTTCTAAACTCTAGAAACTCACGAGGTCCCAACAAGCTGTCAAACTTCAAATAGACTCTGTTATATGGACTGTTTCTGTTAAGTCTGCATAAAAGCTGCAGTAAAAGTTCCAAGTTTTTTTTAACCCCTTAAGGACGAGTTTTTCCATTTTTGCGCTTTCGTTTTTTCCTCCTCACCTTTTAAAAATCTTAACCCTTTAAATTTTGCACCTAAAAATCCATTTGATGGCTTATTTTTTGCGCCACCAATTCCACTGTCACGATTCGGCTGGCTGGAGGTGGATCCTCTGTGCCAGAGAGGGATTGGCGTGGACCGTGTTGGTGGACCGGTTCTAAGTTGCTACTGGTATTCACCAGAGCCCGCCGCAAAGCGGGATGGTCTTGCAGCGGCGGTAGCAACCAGGTCGTATCCACTAGCAACGGCTCAACCTCTCTGACTGCTGAAGATAGGCGCGGTACAAGGGAGTAGACAAGAGCAAGGTCGGACGTAGCAGAAGGTCAGGGCAGGCAGCAAGGATCGTAGTCAGGGGCAACGGCAGGAGGTCTGGAACACAGGCTAGGAACACACAAGGAACGCTTTCACTGGCACAATGGCAACAAGATCCGGCGAGGGAGTGCAGGGGAAGTGAGGTATAAGTAGGGAGTGCACAGGTGAACACACTGATTAAGCCTGCTACGCCAATCAATGGCGCAGTGGCCCTTTAAATTGCAGAGACCCGGCGCGCGCGCGCCCTAAGGAGCGGGGCCGCGCGCGCCGGGACAAGACAGACGGGGAACGAGTCAGGTAGCCTGAGCGGGCGCCTCCCGCATCGCGAATAGCATCCCGGCTGAGAGAGATATTGCAGCGCACCCGGTCAGCAGGTCTGACCGGGGCGCTGCGAATGCGAGGATGCTGCGAGCGCTCCGGGGAGGAGCGGGGACCCGGAGCGCTCGGCGTAACATCCACTTTGTAGTGACATCAGTCATTTTACCCAAAAATCTACGGCGAAACGGAAAAAAAAATCATTGTGCGAAGAAATTGAAGAAAAAACGCCATTTTGTAACTTTTGGGGGCTTCCGTTTCTACGCAGTACATTTTTCAGTAAAAATGACATTCTCTTTATTTTGTAGGTCCATACGGTTAAAATGATCCCCTACTTATATAGGTGATTTTGTCGCACTTCTGAAAAAAATCAAAACTACATGCAGAAAAATGTATACGTTTAAAATTGTCATCTTCTGACCCCTATAACTTTTATTTTTCCACATATGGGGCGGTATGAGGGCTCATTTTTTGCGCCGTGATCTGAAGTTTTTAGAGGTACCATTTTTGTTTTGATTGGACTTTTTGATCGCTTTTTATTCATTTTTTCATGATATAAAAAGCGACCAAAAATACGTTATTTTGGACTTTGGAATTTTTTTGCGCGTACTCCATTGACCGTGTGGTTTAATTAATGATATATTTTTATAGTTCGGACATTTACGCACGCGGCGATACCACATATGTTTATATTTATTTTTATTTACATAATTTTTTTATGGGAAAAGGGGGGTGATTTTAACTTTTATTAAGGAAAGGGTTAAATCACATTTATTAACTTTTTTTTTTTACACTTTTTTTTGCAGTGTTATAGCTCCCATAGGGACCTATAACACTGCACACACTGATCTCTTATACTGATCATTGTTATCCCATAGGGACCTATAACACTGCACACACTGATCTCTTATACTGATCATTGTTATCCCATAGGGACCTATAACACTGCACACACTGATCTCTTATACTGATCATTGTTATCCCATAGGGACCTATAACACTGCACACACTGATCTCTTATACTGATCATTGTTATCCCATAGGAGACTATAACACTGCACACACTGATCTCTTATACTGATCATTGTTATCCCATAGGGACCTATAACACTGCACACACTGATTGCCAGCACTGTTCACTGCGAAGCCATAGCTTTGCAATGATCAGCGTTATCGGCGGTCGATTGCTCAAGCCTGAATATCAGGCTCGGAGCAATCAATCGCCGAGGGGACATTCCGGAGGCTGGTAAGAGGACCTCCGCTCGTGTCCCAGCTGATCGGGACACCGCATTTTCCCTGCGGTAGTCCCTATCAGCCCCGCTGAGTAGCTGGGCAGCTTTCACTTTCATTTTAGACACCGTGTTCAACTTTGAACGCTGCGTCTAAAGGGTTAATAGCATGCAGCACCGCTGCCGCGCGCTATTAGCCCCGGGTCCCGGCATCAGATCCATGCCAGGACCGACCCGGTACGACGGTTATATTGAGGGAGTCGGCCAAGGACGTAAATATACGTCCTTGGTCGCTAAGGGGTTAAATCTCCGGTTGTGGACAATAATTTATTTACTAACTCCCTATCGCTCTTGGGACAGGTGGCGGTAGGACAAGCATACAGAGAAAACCCTCACCCTGGCATCACAAGTAGAAAGAGTTAACCAGACACCCTTAAATTACCGCACAGCTACACCCCATATACCCTACACCCCCAAGCTACCACAATTTCATTGCTGCATCACGTCAGATCAGAAAGCCCACGGACTGGACAGTATGAGAAGGGAGGGGGCTCATGACGGGTGGGATGAGTAGCACAGGGGGTCAGTAAGAGGTCAGGTCAGAGAGCGGGAAGGATAAGGGGGGAGCATAGAAGGGGTTAAAAAGGGGTTAACAGGAAGTGTAGGACCAGTACCTCAGAAGAGAGAAGATTGTGCAGACCGTGTGCCATGTTGTCGAAGAGATCCTGCGGCGGGTACGTGCTGAGGCGCTGCAGCGGGGTCCCGAGTGGCTCAAAATGCAGCTGTTGGGGTCCCCCTCTGAAGCTGCGGCTCCTGCTGCTCCGTTGGCCCCACGGGCGAGCGCTCAGCGTTCCCGTGCGCCTAAGCACCTCAGCCCGGGGTCGGAGCCACGAGCACAGCGCCGTCGGGAGTCCTCGGTGCGGGACCCTCCAGCCTACCTGGTCCGTTCTGCAACCTCCGTGGTCGGCTAGGGGGCTGGGAGGACTTCACGGCGGGTTCGGGGCTCCGGGTGCAGTGGAGTGAGTCTGCCCGCTTCCTCTCAGCGCAGCTCACACAGACACGACAGCAGTGAGCGGTCCTGCGGCCGGGCATGACGTCCGGGCCTCGGCAGTGGGAAGTGTGAGGAGCCCAGGAGTCGTGACCAGCGCTGCTGCTCCTTCCCCATCAGATGTCGGGGGAAGGCAGCGACGGACGCATGCTGACCTTCTGCGGGGGGTGGGGGGGCTGGTGTCTAGCCCCGCCCTCTTGTCTTCAGAGGAAGAGGAAGGAGAAATCGTGGAGGATGTGATGGAGATGCCTGTGGATAGCCGACAGGAGTCTGACGCGGCCCTGCTGACCGATGCTGTGGCCCCCGTGGAAGCGGTGCGGGCTGCTGCCCCGGGTCTAGAGTCATCTTCTGGATTAGTGGAGTCTGTGCTGGATCATCCGGGACCATCTGGAGTCACAGCCGCTGGGCAATCCGCTGCAGAGAGGCTGGGTGAGTGCACCACTAACCCCTGTGTGGGAGGGGGGGGCTGGGGAGGGCTTGTATAGTTTGCTGCGGAAGATGTTGGGTTTGTTGCAGGGGCATCCTGGTGCGGCGGGGTGGGGTCCCCGGCAACTGTGTGGGGGGCTTCGGGGGTGCCGCGGTGGTTGGGGTGCCAGGGGCAGTGCATGGTGGGGCTCCTGGGACAGCTTCCGGGGGGACGGAGCCTGGGGTGGCCCCTGGGGTGTTTTTGTCTGTGGCGGTGCCGGCGGTGGCTTTGGTGGTGGCTTCCTCAGTGGCGCCACCTGCGGTGGCTCCTGTAGTGGTGGTGACGCCTGCGGCGGCCGGGGGGTCTGATTAGTAGTGGAGTAGTGGATGGGATTCGCTTGGCGGATTCGGCCAGAGGGGAAGTGTACGTGTGTTTTGAGGGCCCGTTGGGGGCACATTTGAACATTTGATACTGCGCACCTCCAACTGGCTGCAAGCATTTGCCATTCAGGTGAGTGTTGTGGGAGAGAAGGCGCCTGATAACTGTTCGGCCCTTTTTTGTTACTCAGACGCAATAGGTGAGGCTTACAGGGTGTATGGGGGGGAATGCTTGGCTCCGTTATGACGAGCAGTTCCGGCAGAGGAAGGCGATGCGTCCGGGATTGCGCTGGGACCACAAGGACATCAGTCTGTGGATGCACCTTATGGCTAGTCCTCGGCCTGGCGGCGGGCAGCAGCCCTTTCTTGAGGGGGGCGGCGATTTGGACGGCAGGCTGGCGGAGGCAAAGGGTGCTGTTGGCAGTTTAACGAGGGGCAGTGTCGGTTTGGGGCAGAGTGTCGCTTCAAACACGAGTGCACGGGTTGTGGAGGAGCTCACAGGTTGTCGCGATGTTTTCGCCGGGGCAAAGGCAAGGGGAGAGGCTGACCAGAAGAGGGTCGACACAGGTGAGGTTGGCAGAGATGCTGCCTTCCTCGTGGTACCCAGATAGGCAGGCGGCGGAGTTGCTTAAGGAGGGGTTTTCGGTGGGGTTTCGAATACCTTGTGCGGGAATTGGGGGGGGTAGGGGTGTGCGCAATTTGTCCACGGCGCTGGCACATCCGGAGGTGGTGGCCGAAAAGCTGTTTAAGGAGGTGGCGCTGGAACGCATGGCAGGGCCTTTTGAGACGCTGCCTTGCCGGACTTGTGTTTATCCCCCTTGGGGCTGGTTCCGAAGAAGGAGCCTAACAAGTTCTGCCTCATTCACCACCTCTCCCATCCGGAGGGTGTGTCGGTTAATGACGGCATAGACTTGGAGATGTGTGCAGTGTCTTACACCTCGTTTGACGAGGCATTGGCTTGGGTGAGGAGGTATGTTCGGGGGGCCCTGTTGGCCAAGACCAATATTGAGGCGGCGTTTCGGTTGTTGCCGGTTCACCCAGACAGTTTTCAATTTTTGGGTTGCTGTTGGGGGGGGGGCAGTTTTTTGTTGATTTGTGTCTTCCCATGGGTTGTTCGATTTCCTGTGCTTATTTTGAGTGTTTTAGCACATTTTTGGAATGGGTGGTTAGGTCTGAGGCCCAGGTGGCGTCTGTGTTGCACTACCTCGACAATTTTTTGTTTTTGGGGCCGGGTGGTTCAGCCTTGTGTGGGATTTTGTTGCACACAATGTTTGGTGTGCCGTTAGCGCCGGAAAAGACTGAGGGCCCGGCTACTGAGAGGAAGTTTCTTGGGATAGTCATTGACACCGTGGCCATGGAGTTTAGGCTGCCTGCTGACAAGTTGTCGGAACTACAGGAGGCAGTGTCTTCTGCTGCTCGGGCGCGCAAGTTGTAGTTGCGGGACCTTCAATCTCTGTCAGGGCGCTTGAACTTTGCATATCGCATTAAGCCTATGTGGCAGGTATTCTGTCGGAGGCTGGCGGGTGCCACCTCGGGGGTTCGGCGGCCACATCATTATGTGCGGCTGTCGGCTGATTTGCGGGCGGACTGGTGTAGCAGTCTTTTCTGGGGCATTATAACGGACGTTCTGTGGTTATGGATGGGATGGTCTCCAGTAGCGCCTTGGAATTGTATACGGACGCGGCAGGGAGTGGGGGTTTTGGAGTGTACTGGCAGGGTCGGTGGTGTGCGAGTGCTGTGCCGGATGAGTGGAGGGCCGCTGGGCTGGTGCAGAATTTTGTGCTCCTGGAACTGTTTCCCATTGTGGTGGCGATGGAGATTTGGGGGGAGCTGCTTCGGAACAGGAAGATCTGTTTTTGGTGGGATAATTTGGGGGTGGTTCAGGCAGTGAACGCGCAAACGGCGTCTTCACCGCCAGTGGTGCATCTGCTGCGCCAGTTGGTGCTGCGGGGGCTTGAATTGAATTCTCAGTTTGTTGCACGTCATGTTCCTGGTGTATGGAATGACATTGCGGATTCTCTTTTTTGCTTTCAGTGGGAGCGGTTTCGGGAGTTGGTCAAGATCTGTGCCCAGCGTGGCTGTGGAAGCTGGTCTGAGAGACGCCTTTGGGTTGGTTCATTGGTCCGTAAGTGAGGCTACATGGTTAGGGTATGGCAGGGGTTGGCGGGAGTGGGAGTCTGTGTGGATGGATGCGAGTGGTGCGGTCGAGCCGTCAGAGTGGGAAGTGTTGGTGTTGTATTATGTGGGTCGGTGTTTTGTGGTGGGGGTGTCCCCTTCCGGGCTGAGTCGCCGCTTGTCGGCGTTGGGCTTGTGGTTCAAGTTCAAGTTCAGGAGACTGCCTGACGTGACCAAGTCGTTTTTGGTGCGGCAGGCTAAGGGGTTTTGTAGGGGTGTTCAGGTGCGGGACTCGCGCCGGCCTGTTTCGTTTGAGTTGCTAGAGCGTTTGGGGTCTGTGCTGGCGGAGGTGTGTGTGTCTGAGTATGAAGTGGTGTTATTTCGCTTTGCATTCTCCCTGGCGTTTTTCAGGGCTTTCAGTGTCTCTAAATTGGTATCGCCCAGTAAGGTGGTGGTTGGAGGTTTGCTGGTAATTGATGTGGATGTGGCTGACTCTGTTTTGGAATGCTTTGTCCGCCGGTCTAAGACGGACCAGTTAGGTAGGGGTTTTATGGTGCATCTGGCGGCAATGGATGCGTCTGCCATGTGTCCGGGGCGGAGTTTCCGGGCTTTAATGGCTATGTGGCTGGGTTGCTGGGGCCCGCTGTTGGTGCACGCTAATGGCGAGTGCTTGTCTCTCTTCCAGTTCATTCGGGTGTTTCAGAAATGTGTGGCAGCAGCGGGAGGTGAGGCGAGCGTAGTTCGCATTCATTCCGGATTGGTGCGGCTACAGAGGCTGCGCGGTGGGGGTTGGGGCTGGAGGCCATTAGGAGAATTGGCAGGCGGGAGTCAGCCAGGTTTCAGTTGTATGTTCGGACACATTTGCTGTAAAGGGGGAAGGTGTGTTTGGGGGTTGCCACTGTGAGTTGTCTGTGTATGTGATCTGTTATGTTTGTGTTCTTTCTTTTCAGATGCTGGTCCGTGTCTGATTTGGATCGTGGGTCACTCCTACGTGCAGCGGGGCAGTGTGTGTGCCGCGGTACGGCCGGATGGTCGGCAGTTGGGTTTCCCCAGGGCATCAGCTCAGGTGCGCTGGTTGGGAAGGTGGGGGGGGGGGGGGCTGTTGTGGTCTGAGCTCCTTCCGTTTGTTCATTCTTTTGTGGTGGTGGATCAGGCCCCAGACGTGCTGGTGGTGCACGTGGGGGGGGGGGGTCTTGGGGGGCAACTTGGCAGTTCAGACCTCACAGTCTTTGATCAGGGACATCAAGCTGGATCTGCTGAGGTTGTGGTCCTTGTTTCCGGGACTTCTGATTGTGTGGTCCGACATTGTGGCAAGGCTTCATTGGCGACGGGCGTGGTCGGTGCACTGTGTGAATCGGGCTAGGGCTCGGGTCAACAAGGCGGTGGGGAAGTTTGCAGCTAGCAATGGGGGGGCTGGTGGTTCGGCACATCAACTTGGAGGTTCTGGACATGGACATGATGGATGCTGATGGGGTCCACCTGAATGGTATTGGTTTTGATGTCTGAACATTGTCTATTTGGGAGGCGGTCGAACGGGCCGTGAGTTTGTGGAGGGTCAGCTGGGTGTAAGGTCTCACGCCCGGCCACTATGGCAGGAAAGAAAAGGGGGGACTTGGAGGCATTTATGGAAAAGTGGTGGCAGCCGCCCGGTTATACCGGCCCCTGATGGAGCTGGGATGGAACCCAGCTGGTTCTGATGGATACTCTCCGAAGGTAGGGCCCTTGGGTCAGGGGGAGAGGCGTCTAAGGGCACAGTAGAAGGATGGGATTCAGTTGCCTTCAGGTCCTCCCTTCATTCTGGAGGAATTTGAAGAGCTCAGGTTTAAGCAGATTTGCACTTATTATTGTTATACTTGTTTTAGCACTTTTATATCCGTTTTTGAACTTGCGTTAATGTGAATATCTATTTATATTTATGGTAATGTTAATAAAACGTGGTCCGCTGTGGCCGTTTCTACCACAATTCAGGTGTCCGTGTCTTGTATAAGGGGGAAAGGTGGTAGTAGGTCAGCGGATCTAGACGATCCCCTAGTCATGAGCACCGCCTTAAAGCAAAGAGACAGTTTCGGAATATATAGCACCCTGTACAGCGTATCCTTAGAGAGCAGGAGTAAGCAGTGCCCAACTTCTCTTTTCCTGTGTTTTTCTTGATTGAAAACTATGGTATATACTACTTAAGAAAATAAAATATAGAGGGAAAAGGCAGCATAGAGCAAGGCAATATGGTACTAACCACAAAGAAACCGCTGCTATAGAAAACACCATGTGATACATAAATAAAGCTGCACTGAAAGTAAGTGAACCCCCCTAAGGGCCAGCTACTCACGGTTATGGCCGATGCCCAGCGCTCCAGATGAGCAGAGCGGGGGGCAGCAGACACATCCATGACTCAGAGGGATGTTCAAATTTGCCACCCCTCCAAGCTTCTCCGGCGTTTCGGTGGGCACCGCCATCTTGGGGGAGGGACTTCCTGTCCCCAGCCAATGCCCGAATACGCATGTGTCCGTGCGTGTGACATCACACACGCGAGCCGCAACATCAGACGTGTGTGCCCCGGGCAGCATGTAGCCCGGAACAGCCAGTGATTTCCAAGGAGAACCGAGACCAGTCAGAACAGGACTCCAGCCGCATAAACCCGGGTGAGCGCAGCGGCGGAAGGGACCAGGAGGCAACAACCAGGAGGAAGCACAGCCCGGTGCAGCACAGGAAGAGGGAGATGCCAGCATGACTGAAGCCCCCGCTGCCTGGCAGCCCCATCCGGAGCAGAAACCAGCCCACCGGAGGTAAGAACCTCACTGTATACTCCTAGGAACAGAAAACACTGGGGGTGGATGGGGAGGGGACGATTTAACCTCTCTGTGTTTCCTGTCCTATTAGAGCTACAGGGGATAATCTCGTGGTGCTGGTGCTGTCATGATGACGAAGTGAAAAAAATAATTTTAAAACTATTGATAAAACGCCTCAAAAATAAAAAAAGATAGCAAAAAATTACAGTAGAATCTAAAAATAAAAAAAATCTTTCTACTACATAAATGTGCAGAGTATTAAAGTCCCCAAACAACTTGCGCCAAACATGCGAGACATTAATATCTAATAATAAATGATGTGACAAACAAGCATTTGACCTAACACGCCCACTTGTCAATTATCAAGGTTTCATTCTACCCTTAATTTAGGTGCAAATGGGTAATAAATATGCTGAAATAGACGTGTAACAAAATTTTGGGATAAAACACGAAGAAGCAGAAAATCTTGTTATAATAAATTTGGGCCATAGGGTTTATTCATCCTTGTCATTAAAAATAAAAATTTGAGACGTTAAAAGTTTTGATGGGTCGGGGTCACAGTGCTGAGACCTTCACCAATCATTAGAACAAGCGCGGAGGAGGTGTGCTTTACACATGTGGCTTAAAGGGGTACTCCAGTGGGAAAAAAAAAATGTTTTAAATCAACTGGTGCCAGAAAGTTAAACAGATTTGTAAATTGCTTCAAATTAAAAATCTTAATCCTTCCAGTACTTATCAGCTGCTGTATACTACAGAGGAAATTCTTTTTTTTCTGTCTGACCACAGTGCTCTCTGCTGACACCTCTGTCAATTTCAGGAACTGTCCAGAGTAGGAGCAAATCCCCATAGCAAACCTATCTTGCTCTGGACAGTTCCTGACATGGACAGAGGTGTCAGCAGAGATCACTGTGGTCAGACAGAAAAGAAATGCAAAAAGAAAAGAACTTCCTCTGTAGTATACAGCAGCTAATAAGTACTGGAAGGATTAAGATTTTTAAATAGAAGTGATTTACAAATCTGAATAACTTTCTGGCACCAGTTGATTTAAAAAAAAAGAAAAAAATTGTTTTACACTGGAGTACCCCTTTAAAGAGGAAGCAATTTACACCTCGGAATGATGCACTTTTTTGTGTGAGATCAATCCACTGGCATGCGTAAATGATTTCCCACAAGGTTCACATTTATACGGCTTTTCTCCGGTATGTATTCTCTTGTGAGAAATAAGATTTGAATTACAACTGAAACATTTCCCACATTCCTCACATTCATATGGTTTCTCCCCAGTGTGGCTTCGTTGATGTATAACTAGGCTTTTTTTGTCAACAAAACGTTTCCCACATTCTGTGCACTGGAAAGGTAATTCCCCGTGGATCCTCAGATGTTTCGAAAGCTCAGAGTTCACACTATACCGTTTCTCACATTTAGGACAAGCAAAAGGTTTCTCCCCTGTGTGAAACTTCTGATGGGTCTTGAGAGAACCTCTATCCTTAAATCTCTTGTCACACTCGGTACAGCTGTAAGGCTTCTCTCCAGTGTGAGATCTCTGATGGGAAACAAGTTGGGTGTTGCGGAGAAAGGCCTTCCCACACTCAGAACACACAAACTTCTTTACTCCAGAATGAATTTTCTTGTGTCTAAACAAATTGTCATAATCTGTGAAACATTTCCCACATTCCTCGCACGAATACGGCTTTTCTCCAGTGTGGACCCTCTCGTGGACAAGCAGACGTATCTTGGTTCTGAAAGACTTGCCACATTCGGAGCAAGAAAATGGCCTCTCGCCCGTATGGACCAATTCGTGTTTCTCAAGTTCACTCTTAAGTACAAAACTTTTACCACATTCTTCACATTTAAACTCTTTGGCTCCACTACTATGCAGTCGTTGCTCATGTAAGATCATGGCGATTTTTTGGGTGAAGACTTTACCGCAGGTTTTACACTGAAATGGTTTCTCTCCTGTGTGAATTCTCTTGTGCTGCACCAGTTGACTTTTATGGTTAAACACTTTCCCGCATTCTTCACATGGAAAGAGTTTTTCATGAGTCTTCTTGTGCTGGATGAAATCAGACTTGTCCTCGAAGCTTTCACTGCACATTGGACATTGTGATACCAAACTGGTGTGGGTTTCTTCATGGAGAGTAAGGTCTGATCGACTATGAAAACACTTCTTGCATTCACTACAAGCAAATGGCTTTTCACCAACATGAACCTTCTGATGACTCTTAAGATGGGATTTTCTGGAAAAACATTTACCACATTCAGAACACTTGAAGGGTTTCACTTCCATGTGAATCGTTTTATGGCAGTTAAGATTTGAAATAGTTTTGAATTGTTTCCCACATTCAGAACATTTAAAGTTTCTCTCTCCTGTGTGGATAATTTGATGCTTCAGTAGTCGGGGCTTGGTAGGGAATCCTTTACCACATTCAGAGCACGGAAATAAATTTGCCCCCGTGTGTAAGGTTTGGTGGGTCTGAAGACTGCGTTTGTTATTGAAGCTCCTCCCACATTCAGAACATGAATAGGGCTTCTCTCCAGTATGACATTTTTCATGTAGCGAAAGTTGTGATTTGTTTGTAAATCTTTTGGGGCACTCTCCGCACTCGTAGGGCTTCTCTCCTGTGTGAGTTCGTTCATGGGCCTTTAGATGTTGCTTCTGAGTGAATCTTTTTCCACATTCTGAACATTGAAAAGGTTTCTCTCCCGTGTGGAGCCGAAGATGAATATTTAGGTAGGATTTTGAAGTAAAATGTTTCCCACATTCAGGGCAGGTGACCTGTCCACCATCATCGGAGTCATGTTCCTCCTCACCCGAGTTATCACTTTCTGAGGAGATGTCCTCTGGCGGCATAGCGCGGACTTTCTGTGGATCCATATCAGAAGAAGAATGCTGAATGTAGGACACGTTCTCCTGTAGTGTGGACCTCAGTATCAGGGAATATCAGCCGAGTGGTTTTGTGTATCTGTCCAATAGTTATAGATCAGTTATGATCGATCATGTAAAAAAACACACGTGACCTGTAGGGAAACACAAAATAATAATGTAATCAATAGATTTCATTGGGATATTCATGAGAACAATCTGGGGAAAAGGTTAACCCCCTACCTAACAGCGCCCCCTTCCCTAGTAGTCACAAACCCTTGATTGTTCTAGTCACACCAAGTCCTGCCGCCCTACTTATGAGGTAACCCAAAATAGAAGGATTAATGCTTATGCGTGCAAGGGGTTAACTCCTCCATTATTTTATTCTTGGGGAACATCTGCAAGAAATATCTAGATAGACAGGATGGTGCTGAGAAAGGGTTCGGGTGGGTTCACACTGCGCTTTTGTTTCTGTTTACCGTGTGTTATATAAACCTGTACGGGACGAGTGTATGAGGAGAGAGAAAGAAAGAAAGAGACGGGGAAGAGTGTGTGAGGAGAGAGGGAGAGACGGGGAAGAGTGTGTGAGGGGAGAGAGAGAGACGGGGAAGAGTGTGTGAGGGGGGAGAGAGAGAGAGAGAGACGGGGAAGAGTGTGTGAGGGGAGAGAGAGAGAGAGAGAGACGGGGAAGAGTGTGTGAGGGGAGAGAGAGAGACAGGGAAGAGTGTGTGAGGGGAGAGAGAGAGAGAGACGGGGAAGAGTGTGTGAGGAGAGAGAGAGAGAGAGACGGGGAAGAGTGTGTGAGGGGGGAGAGAGAGAGAGAGACGGGGAAGAGTGTGTGAGGGGAGAGAGAGAGACAGGGAAGAGTGTGTGAGGGGAGAGAGAGAGAGAGACGGGGAAGAGTGTGTGAGGAGAGAGAGAGAGAGAGACGGGGAAGAGTGTGTGAGGGGAGAGAGAGAGAGAGACGGGGAAGAGTGTGTGAGGGGAGAGAGAGAGAGAGACGGGGAAGAGTGTGTGAGGGGAGAGAGAGAGAGAGAGACGGGGAAGAGTGTGTGAGGGGAGAGAGAGAGAGAGACGGGGAAGAGTGTGTGAGGGGAGAGAGAGAGAGAGAGACGGGGAAGAGTGTGTGAGGGGAGAGAGAGAGAGAGAGACGGGGAAGAGTGTGTGAGGGGAGAGAGAGAGACGGGGAAGAGTGTGTGAGGGGAGAGAGAGAGACGGGGAAGAGTGTGTGAGGGGAGAGAGAGAGACGGGGAAGAGTGTGTGAGGGGAGAGAGAGAGAGACGGGGAAGAGTGTGTGAGGGGAGAGGGAGAGAGAGACAAGGACAAGTATGTGAGGAGAGAGAGAAATTGCTGGCAGCACCAAATTAAGGCCCCTTTCACTCAATAAAGTTGCTCCTTAAAAGACCCGTTATAAACTTCTGTTAGAAAAGCCTTAAAAATGGACATTAAACGGCCATTACAAAATCCCATTCAAGTCTGTGGGATTTTTTGATTATCCGTTATGACCCGTTATAGCCGGTCATGAATAATGGACGTTATTTGTGACGGAAGAAAAAACGGCGCATGCACTAATTTTTCTTCAGTCACAAGAAACGGGTAAATTAACGGCCGTTATTTTTAACATTGAAGTCTATGGGTGATGGATGAGCCTTTATGTCATCTGTCTGCACCCAGTTTATATTATCCATTATTACTTCTGAGCTCAGAAGAGGTGACACCAGCAGAGGGACTACTACTACTTCCATCATGGAACAGACTTTTTTCCATGATGGGAGTTGTAATTCCCCACTGCGGGAGTCTGCCGGTGGCTGGGGAGGCTACATTAGTGTTTGTACTACAACCCCCATCATGGAACAGACTCTGTTCCATGATGGGGGTTGTAGTACAGGGGCTGAGGGATTGATCGCACCGGGTCTCACTTCTGAGACCGGATGTGATTAGAAGTTATTAAACAGGGGGAGGGGCGGCATTCTGCGCTCCCCTGCGATGTGCGATGTATTTTTACTTTCATTTTTTAATTCCCCACCGGGAGCCCTGAATGGCCGGTATGGAGGAGCCAATCAGGGCTCCCGGCGGGGTTTTTAAACTTCAGTGTTCCTTACTGTATAATCACATTCCGCCTTAAGTAGATTAATTTTATTCCCCCCCCCCCCCCCCATGTGTATATGTACGATTCCCCCACTGCCTGCTGCCTGGTCTTCTAGCGCTGTCACAGCACACAGGGACATGCCATTCCATTCCCTGATGCTTATCTCCGTATCTGACAGAGAAGAGCAGCGGAGAATGGAGGGATCTGTCTCCCCTGTGCGCTGTTATAGACCTCCATTCCCCGCCACCATACCTGACCTGTACCCCCAATGTGCTGCCTCATTCATATATTCCCCACCGCCACCCAACATGTCGTGTACGGAGATGAGCAGTGGGGAATAGACTGACATGTCCTGGGTGGTGGTGGAGAATATATGAATGAGGCAGCGCATTGGGGGTACAGGTCAGGAACCGGCGGCGGGGGAATGGAGGGCTATAACAGCGCACAGGGGGGACAGGTCAGGAACCGGCGGCGGGGGAATGGAGGGCTATAACAGCGCACAGGGGGGACAGGTCAGGAACCGGCGGCGGGGGAATGGAGCGCTATAACAGCGCACTCGGGGGACAGGTCGCTCCATTCTCCACTGCTCCTCTCTGTCAGATACGGAGATGACCAGCAGGAAATGGAATGATGACCGGGCAGCAGGCAGGGGGGGGGGGGGAAAATCAGACATATACACATGGGGGGGAATAAAATGAATATACTTAAGGGGGAATGTGATTATACAGTAAGGAACACTGAAGTTTAAAAACACCACCGGGAGCCCTGATTGGCTCCTCCATACCGGCCATTCAGGGCTCCCGGCGGGGAATTTAAAAATGAAAGTAAAATAGATCGTTCATCGCAGGGGAGCACAGAATGCGGCTCGCTCCCCTGTTTTATAACTTCTAATCACATGGGGTCTCAGAAGTGAAACCTGGTGCGATCAATCCCTCAGTCCCTGTACTACAACCCCCATCATGGAATAGAGTCTGTTCCATGATGGGGGTAGTAGTACAAACACAAATGTAGCCTCCCCTGCCACCAGCAGACTCCCGCAGCCAGGGAACTACTACTCCCATCATGGAAACAAGTCTGTTCCATGATGGGAGTAGTAGTTGTCCGGTCTGTGGGAGTCTGTGGGCAGAGGGATGTTATGACGGGTCTTAACAGATGAATCTGCCCATTATTTTGACGGACGTTATTCAGCCGTTAGCACCCGATAATTCATCCGTTATTCTACATCCGTTTTTTTGCACAGAAAACAAAATGTTTAATAACAGATGAATACTCAGTGTGAAAGTAGCCTAAAGCATTTTTTCTATTAAAAAAACTTAATCCTTCCTGTACTTATTAGCTGCTGAATACTACAGAGGAAATTATTTTCTTTTTGGAACACAGAGCTCTCTGCTGACATCACGAGCACAGTGCTCTCTGCTGACATCTCTGTCCATTTTAGGAACTGTCCAGAGCAGCATATGTTTGATATGGGGATTTTCTTCTACTCTGGACAGTTCCTAAAATGTACAGAGATGTCAGCAGAGAGCACTGTGCTCGTGATTTCAGCAGAGAGCTCTGTGTTCCAGGAAGAAAAGTACTTCCTCTATAGTATTCAGCAGCTAATAAGTACTGGAAGGATTAAGATTTTTTAATAGAAGTAATTTACAAATCTGTTTAGCTTTCAGGCACCAGTTGATTAAAAAAAAAAAAATTAATAAATAAAAAGTTTTCCACCGGAGTACCCCTTTACAAGTATAATATAAATGGAGAAAAAAAACTACTTTCTTAGGCTAGGTCTCCACACAGGTTTTTTTTTCCCTGGTTATATATATATATATATATATATATATATATATATATATATATATATCCAGGCCCCTCCGTATACCTCTATAGGATAATATATATATATCCAGGCCCCTCCGTGTACCTCTATAGGATAATATATATATATCCAGGCCCCTCCGTATACCTCTATAGGATAATATATATATATCCAGGCCCCTCCATATACCTCTATAGGATAATATATATATCCAGGCCCCTCCGTATACTTCTATAGGATAATATATATATCCAGGACCCTCAGTATACCTCTATAGGATGATATATATCCAGACCCCTCCGTGTACCTCTATAGGATGATATATATATCCAGGGCTCCTCAGTATATCTCTATAGGATAATATATATATATCCAGGCCCCTCAGTATATATCTATAGGATAATATATATATCCAGGCCCCTCCATATACCTCTATAGGATAATATATATATATATCCAGGCCCCTCAGTATATATCTGTAGGATAATATATATCCAGGCCCCTCCGTATACTTCTATAGGATGATATATATATATATATATATATATATATATATATATAGCCAGGCCCCTCAGTATATATCTATAGGATAATATATATCCAGGCCCCTCTGTATACTTCTATAGGATGATATATATATATATATATCCAGGCCCCTCAGTATATATCTATAGGATAATATATATCCAGGCCCCTCCGTATACTTCTATAGGATGATATATATATATATATGAAGGATGCCGCAGCACACAAAAAGAGTTCAGGTGAAAAAACAGCGTTTTATTCCATGGTAATACAAACAAGCGACGTTTCAGCTGCCAGTGCGGCCTTTTTCTATTACCATGGAATAAAACGCTGATTTTTCACCTGAACTCCTTTCGTGTGCTGCGGCATCCTTCCTAGATGTCTGACTAGCTTTGACCAAAGTCTCCTTCGCTGCTTGCACCACCATTACACTATTACAGGACATGCTGTTCCAACCTGGTTTTTGTAGTGTATATATATATCTCTCTATCTCCAGGCCCCTCCGTATACCTCTATAGGATGATATATCCAGGCCCCTCCGTATACCTCTATAGGATGATATATCCAGGCCCCTCCGTATACCTCTATAGGATG
The DNA here is from genome assembly GCF_029499605.1 of Hyla sarda. Classification (NCBI taxonomy): domain Eukaryota; kingdom Metazoa; phylum Chordata; class Amphibia; order Anura; family Hylidae; genus Hyla; species Hyla sarda. Next base: position 1,978,936 of record NC_079195.1, read on the forward strand.
ATATATCCAGGCCCCTCCGTATACCTCTATAGGATGATATATCCAGGCCCCTCCGTATACCTATATAGGATGATATATCCAGGCCCCTCCGTATACCTCTATAGGATGATATATCCAGGCCCCTCCGTATACCTCTATAGGATGATATATCCAGGCCCCTCCGTATACCTATATAGGATGATATATCCAGGCCCCTCCGTATACCTCTATAGGATGATATATATATATATATATATATCCAGGCCCCTCCGTATACCTCTATAGGATGATATATCCAGGCCCCTCCGTATACCTATATAGGATGATATATCCAGGCCCCTCCGTATACCTCTATAGGATGATATATATATATATCCAGGCCCCTCCGTATACCTCTATAGGATGATATATATATATATATATATATCCAGGCCCCTCCGTATACCTCTATAGGATGATATATCCAGGCCCCTCCGTATACCTCTATAGGATGATATATCCAGGCCCCTCCGTATACCTCTATAGGATGATATATCCAGGCCCCTCCGTATACCTATATAGGATGATATATCCAGGCCCCTCAGTATACCTCTATAGGATGATATATCCAGGCCCCTCCGTATACCTCTATAGGATGATATATCCAGGCCCCTCAGTATACCTCTATAGGATGATATATCCAGGCCCCTCCGTATACCTCTATAGGATGATATATCCAGGCCCCTCCGTATACCTATATAGGATGATATATCCAGGCCCCTCCGTATACCTCTATAGGATGATATATATATATATCCAGGCCCCTCCGTATACCTCTATAGGATGATATATCCAGGCCCCTCCGTATACCTCTATAGGATGATATATCCAGGCCCCTCCGTATACCTATATAGGATGATATATCCAGGCCCCTCCGTATACCTCTATAGGATGATATATATATATATCCAGGCCCCTCCGTATACCTCTATAGGATGATATATCCAGGCCCCTCCGTATACCTCTATAGGATGATATATCCAGGCCCCTCCGTATACCTCTATAGGATGATATATCCAGGCCCCTCCGTATACCTCTATAGGATGATATATCCAGGCCCCTCAGTATACCTCTATAGGATAATATATCCAGGCCCCTCCGTATACCTATATAGGATGATATATCCAGGCCCCTCCGTATACCTCTATAGGATGATATATCCAGGCCCCTCCGTATACCTATATAGGATGATATATCCAGGTGCCTCCGTGTACCTCTATAGGATGATATATCCAGGCCCCTCCGTATACCTCTATAGGATGATATATCCAGGCCTCTCCGTATACCTCTATAGGATGATGGGAGTTCTCAGTGTCCCGGTCAGTGGTGGATAAGAAGCTCCGGTCCTGCTGGGCTCTGTGTATTGGGTGATCGCCCTCCTGTCCTCTCCGCCATCTTTATATGTGTTGTGTGGTGGTTGTGCAGATGTTGGTGATTGGTCGCTCTCCATCTATGGTGTCTGGTGGAGTTTACCCATAATAACCTTATTACACATGGACTTCTCTGTGATTGGTCGGTCTGGAGGAGTCTATTCAGGACTATTCATATGGTAATGATGGACGACAATGTGAAACTCCAGGTCATTGTTGTTCTTGTTTTTGTAGCTAAGTAGCAAACAATGTAACCGCCCCGACTGGTTAGGGGTGTGGAGATTTCAGTCCCCAGAGTCAAGATTGGGAATAATTTCAGATCATATGTTGAAATATTTGTCCAACTCTCCAGTGCAGACCAGGGGGCCAAATCATCTTCAGGGGCCCCAGTGCAAAAACTGTAACAGGGCCCCTGAGAAAGAATTCTTTATAGTCCAGGTCTCCTCATAAGAGAAAGACCATTAAATCAGAGGCCGTTCCCCAAATGAATTAAAAAAAATTCCCCCAAGTGAGATTCTGTGTGTAGCAGAGTGAGGGAGGAAGTTCTCCCCTGTATGGCTTCAGATGATGTCACAACTGCTGGGGAACGCCCCTTCTCAGTCTGTGGAGCTCACTGAAACTGAGCAGAAAATACAGAGCAATATCAAGGTAAAAAAATAAAAAAACGATAAAAATAAAGGCCGGGGGTGGTTTATCGTCATGGGGGGGATTATAATTTGTATCCAGCTCATGACAGATAATCTTACATCACTTCCTACCACTCCTTTAGACCCTGACTATCCATCCAACTTGTCTCCTCGGGGCTAAGAAAAAAAATAAAAAATAGTTTTTTCATTACAGAGGATTCAGATTTTTGCAGAGAGAACTTCACCCCGTTCCGATCCAGTAAAAGATTTTCTTAAAATTTTTAAACAACGTTGTTTTTTTTTTTGTTTCCACTGCATAATAGGGAAATATTTTATTATTATTGGACATCACACACGGTTCCCCTGATGCTCTCAAAATGATGTCCCCGTCTCTTGCATTTATTAGTTTCACTATTATTGTCCTGGGAGAGATCGGTGACAGACATCCAGTTCTTCAATACCATCCACTCATTCCTGGCAAAGCTGGGTGGGAACTATGTGTGGTGCTTATGTTGCTGTTGGAGCGCGGTCTCCACCCCGTGGTCCTCCAGCTGTTGTAAATCCCAGCTCCCAGCTTTCCTTCCACTATTGGTGCAGTCAGTGTTAGTCTAGGTAAATACTGAGACAATCTGCGATGGTAAAGCTGAGCTGTGACTGGTTGCTATGGAAAAGCTGAGCTGTGATTGGTTGCTATGGTAAAGCTGAGCTGTGATTGGTTGTTATGGGCAAAACTGGACAGATTGATAAGCCGGGCCATGGAGTGAGGTTTATATGGAAATAATAAAGCCCCTTAATTTGTCGTATACTAATATGTTTTAACTTGTGGACCAATGTTTCCCAACCAGGGTGTCTCCAGCTGTTGCAAAATTACAACTCCCAGCATGCCTGGACAGCCAACAACATGCTTGGAGTTGTAGTTTTGCAACAGCTGGAGGCACCCTGGTTGGGAAACACTGTGGAAGACACAGAGACAAACAATTAACACATTTGGGGTCCGACCCCTGGGGCCCTGTAGAGATGGGAAGTTTTACATAAGCGGAGTACCCCTTTAGCTTCAGGACACGATGTTATCTGACTTAGGGTACGTTGTTCACACTGCGGAATGTTGTTCACACCCACGGAATTCCGCCAGTAAAATTCCGCACAGTGAACGTTAGTATCTGTGTTAGTATCGTCTTACACGAGACCCATTCACACTGCGGAATTTCAGCGGCAGACAATTCCGTCGCTGAAATTTTTCTGCGCATAGAAAGAACGTCCAGGAGCACTACATAGCCGTCAATGGTGACAGCCAAATGCCGCGCGGTCCGACCGCCACCGGCTGCCAGGCTGAATCTCCGCTTGCTGAATTCCGCGAGCAGAGATTCAGCTACAGTTCTGCAGTGTGAACATACCCTTAAAGGGGTACTCCGCCCCTAGACAGTGCAGGACCCCCACCATCTCCACGCAGCACCCGACATTCTAAAAAGTATGTATGGGACGATGGGTTCCCATGGCGGGAAACGTGACATCACGCCAAATCCCCCCCCCCCCCCCAATCATGTCTGTGGGTGAATTACACTTTGAAAAGGGCTTTGAGGTAGGTAAAATGGAAAAGAGGGGAGGGGCCGCACCCATTAGAGGGGAGGGGCCGCACCCATTAGAGGGGAGGGGCCGCACCCATTAGAGGGGAGGGGCCGCACCCATTAGAGGGGAGGGGCCGCACCCATTAGAGGGGAGGGGCCGCACCCATTAGAGGGGAGGGGCCGCACCCATTAGAGGGGAGGGGCCGCACCCATTAGAGGGGAGGGGCCGCACCCATTAGAGGGGAGGGGCCGCACCCATTAAAGGGGAGGGGCCGCACCCATTAAAGGTGAGGGGCCGTACACATTAGAAGGGAGGGGCCGTACACATTAGAAGGGAGGGGCCGTACACATTAGAGGGGAGGGGCCGTACACATTAGAGGGGAGGGGCCGTACACATTAGAGGGGAGGGGCCGTACACATTAGAGGGGAGGGGCCGTACACATTAGAGGGGAGGGCGGTACACATTAGAGGGGAGGGCGGTACACATTAGAGGGGTGGGCGGTACACATTAGAGGGGTGGGCGGTACACATTAGAGGGGTGGGCGGTACACATTAGAGGGGAGGGCCGTACACATTAGAGGGGTGGGCCGTACACATTAGAGGGGTGGGCCGTACACATTAGAGGGGTGGGCCGTACACGTTAGAGGGGTGGGCGGTACACGTTAGAGGGGTGGGCGGTACACGTTAGAGGGGTGGGCGGTACACGTTAGAGGGGTGGGCGGTACACGTTAGAGGGGTGGGCGGTACACGTTAGAGGGGTGGGCGGTACACGTTAGAGGGGTGGGCGGTACACGTTAGAGGGGTGGGCGGTACACATTAGAGGGGTGGGCGGTACACATTAGAGGGGAGGGCCGTACACATTAGAGGGGTGGGCGGTACACATTAGAGGGGTGGGCGGTACACATTAGAGGGGAGGGCCGTACACATTAGAGGGGAGGGCCGTACACATTAGAGAGGTGGGCGTACACATTAGAGGGGTGGGCGTACACATTAGAGGGGTGGGTGTACACATTAGAGCGGTTGCGAGCACTGCTGAAGAAAGGAAAAAACAGAACACAAGGCGCAACTATGTGCAATTATCCCCAATAAGATGTGTGAACACAAGAGATGAAAGCTGCTCACCTTGTAGTGTTAGTGACCCACGAGTATGGAGCAGTCAGCCGGAGCAGGTACGGTGCAGACTAAAGTAGAGGGAACTATACTTGAGGCAAGCACTGAGCTCAGGAAGGGGCGTGTCTATAACAAGCACTGAGCTCAGGAAGGGGTGTGTCTATAACAAGCACTGAGCTCAGGAAGGGGTGTGTCTATAACAAGCACTGAGTACAGGAAGGGGCGTGTCTATAACAAGCACTGAGCTCAGGAAGGGGTGTGTCTATAACAAGCACTGAGTACAGGAAGGGGCGTGTCTATAACAAGCACTGAGTAGAGGAAGGGGCGTGTCTATAACAAGCACTGAGTACAGGAAGGGGTGTGTCTATAACAAGCACTGAGTAGAGGAAGGGGCGTGTCTATAACAAGCACTGAGCTCAGGAAGGGGTGTGTCTATAACAAGCACTGAGTACAGGAAGGGGCGTGTCTATAACAAGCACTGAGTACAGGAAGGGGTGTGTCTATAACAAGCACTGAGTACAGGAAGGGGCGTGTCTATAACAAGCACTGAGCTCAGGAAGGGGTGTGTCTATAACAAGCACTGAGTACAGGAAGGGGTGTGTCTATAACAAGCACTGAGTAGAGGAAGGGGCGTGTCTATAACAAGCACTGAGCTCAGGAAGGGGTGTGTCTATAACAAGCACTGAGCTCAGGAAGGGGCGTGTCTATAACAAGCACTGAGCTCAGGAAGGGGTGTGTCTATAACAAGCACTGAGTAGAGGAAGGGGCGTGTCTATAACAAGCACTGAGCTCAGGAAGGGGTGTGTCTATAACAAGCACTGAGTAGAGGAAGGGGCGTGTCTATAACAAGCACTGAGCTCAGGAAGGGGTGTGTCTATAACAAGCACTGAGCTCAGGAAGGGGTGTGTCTATAACAAGCACTGAGCTCAGGAAGGGGTGTGTCTATAACAAGCACTGAGCTCAGGAAGGGGTGTGTCTATAACAAGCACTGAGCTCAGGAAGGGGTGTGTCTATAACAAGCACTGAGCTCAGGAAGGGGTGTGTCTATAACAAGCACTGAGCTCAGGAAGGGGCGTGTCTATAACAAGCACTGAGCTCAGGAAGGGGTGTGTCTATAACAAGCACTGAGCTCAGGAAGGGGTGTGTCTATAACAAGCACTGAGTACAGGAAGGGGCGTGTCTATAACAAGCACTGAGCTCAGGAAGGGGTGTGTCTATAACAAGCACTGAGTACAGGAAGGGGCGTGTCTATAACAAGCACTGAGTAGAGGAAGGGGCGTGTCTATAACAAGCACTGAGTACAGGAAGGGGTGTGTCTATAACAAGCACTGAGTAGAGGAAGGGGCGTGTCTATAACAAGCACTGAGCTCAGGAAGGGGTGTGTCTATAACAAGCACTGAGTACAGGAAGGGGCGTGTCTATAACAAGCACTGAGTACAGGAAGGGGTGTGTCTATAACAAGCACTGAGTACAGGAAGGGGCGTGTCTATAACAAGCACTGAGCTCAGGAAGGGGTGTGTCTATAACAAGCACTGAGTACAGGAAGGGGTGTGTCTATAACAAGCACTGAGTAGAGGAAGGGGCGTGTCTATAACAAGCACTGAGCTCAGGAAGGGGTGTGTCTATAACAAGCACTGAGCTCAGGAAGGGGCGTGTCTATAACAAGCACTGAGCTCAGGAAGGGGTGTGTCTATAACAAGCACTGAGCTCAGGAAGGGGTGTGTCTATAACAAGCACTGAGTAGAGGAAGGGGCGTGTCTATAACAAGCACTGAGCTCAGGAAGGGGTGTGTCTATAACAAGCACTGAGTAGAGGAAGGGGCGTGTCTATAACAAGCACTGAGCTCAGGAAGGGGTGTGTCTATAACAAGCACTGAGCTCAGGAAGGGGTGTGTCTATAACAAGCACTGAGTAGAGGAAGGGGCGTGTCTATAACAAGCACTGAGCTCAGGAAGGGGTGTGTCTATAACAAGCACTGAGTAGAGGAAGGGGCGTGTCTATAACAAGCACTGAGCTCAGGAAGGGGTGTGTCTATAACAAGCACTGAGCTCAGGAAGGGGTGTGTCTATAACAAGCACTGAGCTCAGGAAGGGGTGTGTCTATAACAAGCACTGAGCTCAGGAAGGGGCGTGTCTATAACAAGCACTGAGCTCAGGAAGGGGTGTGTCTATAACAAGCACTGAGCTCAGGAAGGGGTGTGTCTATAACAAGCACTGAGCTCAGGAAGGGGTGTGTCTATAACAAGCACTGAGTACAGGAAGGGGCGTGTCTATAACAAGCACTGAGCTCAGGAAGGGGTGTGTCTATAACAAGCACTGAGCTCAGGAAGGGGTGTGTCTATAACAAGCACTGAGCTCAGGAAGGGGCGCGTCTATAACAAGCACTGAGCTCAAGAAGGGGTGTGTCTATAACAAGCCCTGAGCTCAGGAAGGGGTGTGTCTATAACAAGCACTGAGTACAGGAAGGGGTGTGTCTATAACAAGCACTGAGCTCAGGAAGGGGTGTGTCTATAACAAGCCCTGAGCTCAGGAAGGGGTGTGTCCATAACAAGCACTGAGCTCAGGAAGGGGCGTGTCTATAACAAGCACTGAGCTCAGGAAGGGGTGTGTCTATAACAAGCACTGAGCTTAGGAAGGGGCGTGTCTATAACAAGCACTGAGCTCAGGAAGGGGTGTGTCTATAACAAGCACTGAGCTCAGGAAGGGGTGTGTCTATAACAAGCACTGAGTACAGGAAGGGGCGTGTCTATAACAAGCACTGAGTACAGGAAGGGGCGTGTCTATAACAAGCACTGAGCTCAGGAAGGGGTGTGTCTATAACAAGCACTGAGTACAGGAAGGGGTGTGTCTATAACAAGCACTGAGTACAGGAAGGGGTGTGTCTATAACAAGCACTGAGCTTAGGAAGGGGCGTGTCTATAACAAGCACTGAGCTCAGGAAGGGGTGTGTCTATAACAAGCACTGAGCTCAGGAAGGGGCGTGTCTATAACAAGCACTGAGTACAGGAAGGGGCGTGTCTATAACAAGCACTGAGCTCAGGAAGGGGTGTGTCTATAACAAGCACTGAGCTCAGGAAGGGGTGTGTCTATAACAAGCACTGAGTACAGGAAGGGGCGTGTCTATAACAAGCACTGAGCTCAGGAAGGGGCGTGTCTATAACAAGCACTGAGCTCAGGAAGGGGTGTGTCTATAACAAGCACTGAGCTTAGGAAGGGGCGTGTCTATAACAAGCACTGAGCTCAGGAAGGGGTGTGTCTATAACAAGCACTGAGCTCAGGAAGGGGTGTGTCTATAACAAGCACTGAGTACAGGAAGGGGCGTGTCTATAACAAGCACTGAGTACAGGAAGGGGCGTGTCTATAACAAGCACTGAGCTCAGGAAGGGGTGTGTCTATAACAAGCACTGAGTACAGGAAGGGGTGTGTCTATAACAAGCACTGAGTACAGGAAGGGGTGTGTCTATAACAACCACTGAGTACAGGAAGAGGCATGTCTATAACAAGCACTGAGTACAGGAAGGGGTGTGTCTATAACAAGCACTGAGCTTAGGAAGGGGCGTGTCTATAACAAGCACTGAGCTCAGGAAGGGGTGTGTCTATAACAAGCACTGAGCTCAGGAAGGGGCATGTCTATAACAAGCACTGAGTACAGGAAGGGGCGTGTCTATAACAAGCACTGAGCTCCGGAAGGGGCGTGTCTATAATAAGCACTGAGTACAGGAAGGGGTGTGTCTAAAACAAGCACTGAGTACAGGAAGGGGCGTGTCTATAACAAGCACTGAGTACAGGAAGGGGCGTGTCTATAACAGGCTCGGCACCCTAATGTTCTATTGTGTCGCATATTTTATGGTTAGCGACAAATCTGTGTCCAGAGACGCATTAGTGTAATAAATATTGATCTATATAGGTATATGCAGTTACCACCCCCCTCTTCCCCATAGGTATATGCAGAGTAACCCCCCTCTTCCCCATAGGTATATGCAGAGTAACCCCCCTCTTTCCCATAGGTATATGCAGTTACATCCCCCCCTCGTCCCCATAGGTATATGCAGTTACATCCCCCTCTTCCCCATAGGTATATGCAGTTACATCCCCCTTTTCCCCATAGGTATATGCAGTTACATCCCCCTCTTCCCCATAGGTATATGCAGAGTAACTTCCTCTTTCCCATAGGTATATGCAGAGTAACCCCCCTCTTTCCCATAGGTATATGCAGTTACATCCCCCCTCTTTCCCATAGGTATATGCAGTTACATCCCCCCTCTTACCCATAGGTATATGCAGAGTAACCCCCCTCTTTCCCATAGGTATATGCAGTTACATCCCCCCTCTTTCCCATAGGTATATGCAGTTACATCCCCCCTCTTCCCCATAGGTGTATGCAGAGTAACCCCCCTCTTACCCATAGGTATATGCAGTTACATCCCCCCTCTTTCCCATAGGTATATGCAGTTACCACTCCCCTCTTCCCCATAGGTATATGCAGAGTAACCCCTCTCTTCCCTATAGGTATATGCAGTTACATCTCCCCTCTTTCCCATAGGTATATGCAGTTACATCCCCCCTCTTTCCCATAGGTATATGCAGTTACATCCCCCCTCTTTCCCATAGGTATATGCAGAGTAACCCCCCTCTTCCCTATAGGTATATGCAGTTACATCCCCCCTCTTTCCCATAGGTATATGCAGAGTAACCCCCCTCTTCCCTATAGGTATATGCAGTTACACCCCCCCCTCTTCCCCATAGGTATATGCAGAGTAACCCCCCTGTCTTACTAACTAGTTTGAAACTCCTCGAAACGCTCACTGTGATACACAACAGGCGCTCCTCTAAGCATAAGACATTTTATTTACCTATTTACTAAAATCTAAACATAATGAAATATGAACAATGAAGAATCAATACATTTACCGGATATTGTATCATCACTCGGGGGACTCATCGATCGTAGGAGGTCCCGTCTATGTCCGCATCACACAACACGTCCGCTGTGTCTGGAAATCCCATTGATTCAGGGACTTTCCAGAGTTTTCATTGTCCCTGATTTCCCACGCCTTGCGCAGTCCCGTATGTGCTCAATAATTGGTTCACGTAGGGTTAAGTCTTTTTACACGACATGTTATATAAGCGTCATGCACCACGCACGCCCAGTGGTTGTTTACCAGAAGGGGTGGCGGGGGATCAGTACTGGTAAACCAATCACCATCCATCCTCCTCATGTGCAGATAAGTCACACAACTTGTTGTTTTGTACTTAAAGGGGCACTCCGGTGGTTCATTGTTTTGACTATACGGCATCTTCTTTGTAAGTTTATTTTTTTGGTAATATACATGTGTTGTATGTTTTGGCAGCATTCATGTGTTTTTCTTACCTGCTTGTTGGGCAGGAAGTTCTGTAGTTCAGGGTTTTCTTTTACTGTTGTCCACAGTTCTGAGTCTGTGGTGGACAAGATGTCACAGCTTTTTTTTTTTCTCTGTCTGCATGAGAGGAATAAGCCACGCCCCCTCATCTCATCCAGCTGAATACACAGCTCCTCCCCTCCCCCCAGCTCTGTACACAGCTCCTCCCCTCCCCCCTGCTCTGTACACAGCTCCTCACCTCCCCTCCCCCCTGCTCTGTACACAGCTCCTCACCTCCCCTCCTCCCTGCTCTGTACACAGCTCCTCACCTCCCCTCCCCCCTGCTTTGTACACAGCTCCTCACCTCCCCTCCCCCCTGCTCTGTACACAGCTCCTCCCCTCCCCCCTGCTCTGTACACAGCTCCTCCCGACGATGCAGAGGATCCAGAAGAGGATGCGCCCGAGCCCCGAGGACAGGTAAGTGATCGTCACCGGACCACACGGGGCACCGTAAACGGCTATCCGGTGGTAGCTGAAGCAGTCTGCGCTGCCGGATAGCCGTTTATGCGATGGCCCCAACATACAAAAGCATCGTATGTTGATGCTGCCTTCACCATGCGATCAGGGGTCGGGGGTCACTGTATATTATATATGGTATGGCGGGGCCATCGTAGGTCGGGGCGTCACTGTATATTATATATGGTAGGTCGGGGCCATCGTAGGTTGGGGGGTCACTGTATATTATATATGGTATGTCGGGGCCATCGTAGGTCGGGGGGGTCACTGTATATATATGGTATGTCGGGGCCATCGTAGGTCGGGGGGTCACTGTATATATATATATATATATATATATATATGGTATGTCGGGGCCATCGTAGGTCGGGGGGTCACTGTATATTATATATGGTATGGCGGGGCCATCATAGGTCGGGGGGTCACTGTGTGTGTATATATGGTATGGCGGGGCCATCGTAGGTCGGGGGGTCACTGTATATATATATATATATGGTATGTCGGGGCCATCGTAGGTCAGGGGGTCACTGTATATATATGGTATGTTGGGGCCATCGTAGGTTGGGGGTCACTGTATATTATATATGGTATGGCGGGGCCATCGTAGGTCGGGGGGTCATTGTATATTATATATGGTATGGCAGGCCATCGTAGGTCGGGGGGTCACTGTATATATATATATGGTATGGCGGGGCCATCGTAGGTCGGGGAGTCACTGTATATTATATATGGTATGTCGGGGCCATCGTAGGTCGGGGGGTCACTGTATATTATATATGGTATGGCGGGGCCATCGTAGGTCAGGGGGGTCACTGTATATTATATATGGTATGGCGGGGCCATCGTAGGTCGGGGGGTCACTGTATATTATATATGGTATGGCGGGCCATCGCAGGTCAGGGAGTCACTGTATATATATATATATATATATATATATATATATATGGCGGGGCCATCGTAGGTCAGGGGGTCACTGTATATATATGGTATGGCGGGGCCATCATAGGTCGGGGGGTCACTGTATATTATATATGGTATGGCGGGGCCATCGTAGGTCGGGGGGTCACTGTATATTATATATGGTATGGCGGGGCCATCGTAGGTCAGGGGGTCACTGTATATTATATATGGTATGGCGGGGCCATCGTAGGTCGGGGGTCACTGTATATTATATATGGTATGGCGGGGCCATCGTAGGTCAGGGGGGTCACTGTATATTATATATGGTATGGCGGGGCCATCGTAGGTCAGGGGGGTCACTGTATATATATGGTATGTCGTGGCCATCGTAGGTCGGGGGGTCACTGTATATTATATATGGTATGGCGGGGCCATCGTAGGTCGGGGGGTCACGGTATATTAGATATGGTATGGCGGGGCCATCGTAGGTCGGGGGTCACTGTATATATATATGGTATGGCGGGGCCATCGCAGGTCGGGGGGGGGGGGGTCACTGTATATTATATATGGTATGGCGGGGCCATCGTAGGTCAGGGGGGGTCACTGTATATTATATATGGTATGGCGGGGCCATCGTAGGTCGGGGGGTCACGGTATATTATATATGGTATGGCGGGGCCATCGTAGGTCGGGTGGGGTCACTGTATATTATATATGGTATGGCGGGGCCATCGTAGGTCGGGGGGGTCACTGTATATTATATATGGTATGGCGGGGCCATCGTAGGTCGGGGGTCACGGTATATTATATATGGTATGGCGGGGCCATCGTAGGTCGGGGGGGGTCACTGTATATTATATATGGTATGGCGGGGCCATCGTAGGTCGGGGGGGTCACTGTATATTATATATGGTATGGCGGGGCCATCGTAGGTCGGGGGGTCACGGTATATCATATATGGTATGGCGGGGCCATCGCAGGTCGGGGGGGGGGGTCACTGTATATTATATATGGCATGGCGGGGCCATCGTAGGTCGGGGGGGTCACTGTATATTATATATGGTATGGCGGGGCCATCGTAGGTCGGGGGGTCACGGTATATTATATATGGTATGCCGGGGCCATCGTAGGTCGGGGGGTCACGGTAGTTATACAATTTCATAGAGAACAAGAGCCATTACTATTCTTTATACAATTCATCATGATTCTAGCTCTGCTACATCAGACACTCACACAGACTTGTCAGAATCGTATCACAATAGATTGTGCGCCATATTTTTTTCCACAGTCCACAATAAAAAATTTTTTTAAAAACATACAACTACAAAAATTAACTTATTTACATAAAAACATTCATTAAAAAATAGAAAACATTTTAAAAATGAAAAATACCCAAAATGTTACCCGAGGATCTAAAGTCTTCGAAAAGTTGACACCTTTTTGTTTCAATGTTTTTTGCACCTAACATTTGATCTTCTTAGAGAGCTGCAGCCGAGCCGCAGCCGAGATTGCCCCCAGCAGCGGGACCCCCGCTATCAGACATCTTATCCCCTATCCTTTGGATAGGGGATAAGATGTCTAGGGGCGGAGTACCCCATTAAAGCATGAGGCTTAGACTGCGTTCGTACGGCCATCTATACCCGTACCGTTTTTCTCCCGTCAAAAATAAAAACCGGCTTAAAATAAAAACGGACAATAACGGATGCAAACGGATGTTGTCCGTTTGCATCTGTTATTGTTCAGTTAATAAAGTTAAAAAAAATTTTTTTGTTCTGAGCATGCTCATCCGTTTTTCGTAGATTTCAACGTTAAATTTACTGTATCCGTTTTTTTGATGGAAGAAAAAATACTGCATGTGCCGTTTTTTCTGCCGCCAAAAAAATGGAAATAAGCGCAGATGGGTACAAACCGATGTAAACTGATTGTAAAAAAAATACAATTGACATGAATGGGATTTTTTTAAAACTGTTTTTTAATCCGTTTACAGCCTGCAAGAACAGAACCGAAATGGGGATAAAAAAACGGGGACAGACGGCCGTGTGAACGCACCCTTACACATCGGGATGATGCAGTTTTTTATATGAGATCAATCCACTGACACGCATAAATGATTTCCCACAAGGTTCACATGTATACGGCTTTTCTCCTGTATGTATCCTCTTGTGAGTTACTAGAATAGTAGCAGAATCAGACAGGTTGACTGCACCGGGACTCTCCTGTTGGTAACGGTGACGAGACTTCTCACAGCTCGGACAAGAGGGTGATCTTCTAGTTGCATAGGTTCCAGAAGGGCCTGATAGTCCCTATTCTTGACTCCGGGACGTGCACGACACCAGATGATGGTCTCCGTGTTGGGTTGTAAGGTCACCGACCTGATGTCTTGAACTCGTACTCTGCAGATTTCACCTTCCGCTCCGCCTGTAGAACTTTCAAGTGGTGCTGCGCAGCCCGCTGGCCTGAAGGGGACATATGGGGAAGAGAGGCATGCAAGGCATCTAATACAGTGACCCCTCGACCTACGATGGCCCCGACAAACGATCGTTTCAGCATACGATCACTCTCAGAGTCCATCGCATGGTGAAGGCAGCATCAACATACGATGCTTTTGTATGTCGGGGCTATCGCATAAATGGCTATCCTCCAGCGCAGACTGCTTCAGCTGCCCCCGGATAGCCGTTTACGGTGCCCCGTGTGGTCCGCTGACGATCACTTACCTGTCCTCGGGGCTCCGGCGCATCCTCTTCAGGATCACCTGCATCGTCGGCGCTCTTCATCGACGTCATCATGTCCCTGCGCACGCCATCCCGTCATCCAATAGGAGCGGCGTGCGTAGCGACGTGATGGCGGCGACGGATAGCGCGGATGTCGGGGAAGCAGAGGCCTTGCCGGAGCGTCGGGGACACCCCAGGGACGCGACGACAGCGATGGAAGGCGACATCCAGGGCAGCGGTGACGAGCAGTGACGGTCCGGAGCGGCGGGGACACGTGAGTATAACCTCCAATACCAGTGGTCTTCAACCTGCAGACCTCCAGATGTTGCAAAACTACAACACCCAGCATGGGTGTTGTAGTTTTGCAACATCTGGAGGTCCGCAGGTTGTAGACCATTGTCCTATTCTTTACATTGCACAAATCCCTCAACATGCAATGGTTTCAACAAACGATGGTCCGTTTGGAAGGGATTACCATCATATGTTGAGGGACCACTGTATTTCAGAGAAACAATTCTTCATAATGTTCATCCCCAATATAAACTCAGCAGATCCCTTATCTGTCACATTAGTTACAATCACTCCCTGCCCGCTAAGTACATGTTCTCCCAACTGAATGGTTGGCTCCCAGTATACATGTCTGGGGACTGGTTGCCCATTACCTGCAACTACTCTGAGGTTAACATCATCAGGTTCACACAATAAACTGGCATCCCAATGCTGATAGAAAACACTTTTAGGTATAGTAGACACTTGTGACCCTGTATCTATCAACGCCTCCAACGGTACACCTTCTACAATAACTGTTACATAGGGGCATGAGGCGACAAAGTGAGAGTCCGGACTTAGGTCGTTCGGGGTTGGACCTGATGACTGTTTTCCTGAGGGCCGGTCCTTGACCTCAGGGGAAATCCGTTTAAATACCAGCACTGCATTTCCCAATGTACTGACTTATTACAATAAGTGCAAAAGGGTCTTTGAGTCCCCGAGGGTCTATTGGAAGGAGGATTGCGGTAATTGAAATTGCGAGGAGCAGGGGCAGGTTTTCTGGGTAGGGGTGGTTTACGGTCAGGGGGAGCGGCCCGGGTGGCTGCTCCTTCACAGCCATAGTCAGTTGTTCATTGCCCTGCCTAACACTCTGCGGTGACTGGCAAAGTAGAGGACACTGGGGCAAGGGGTGCTGATGGTATAGGTCTGGCTATCGCCCCTAGTGGCTCTTGAACGGGTGTAAGGGGAGTAAAAATTTCCTCTAACTTGGTCCCGGACTCAATCACTTTGATAGCCAGTCTTTTAAATGTGGGGAAGGACAAGTTGGGGTTTTGGATCGCTAACATTCTCAGTTGGGCTTTGTCCCACTTATTATGAGCCCCATCAATAAATCTATCCAATAACACCTTGTTGCCCTGCTCGGCGGTTATACCATCTAATTTTTTGGACAGTCTCTAAGGCATTCTGTAGGGCTTCAGCATACGCTCTCAAGGTCTCACCTGGCTTCTGTTGCCTTTCATACAGCCAGACGTACCTCTGATAGAGAATGTGACTCAAATACCTTGAACAGTCCTTCAAAGATCTGCTCTACAGTCGCCTTCTCGGAGGCTGGCCACGTGCGGACCTCCTCTAACGCTGGTCCCTGGAGTTGTCCTGTGAGCAATTGCATCTGTTGGTTAGGAGGGAAAGAATAAAAGACAAACAAACTCTGAATCCTTTCTTTGAAATTCCTCAAGGTGAAGGGGTCTCCATTGTAGGCGGGGAGGACAGGATTCCCCATGAATACTGTGCAGACGCTGGAACACCAGCTTACTTGACTTGATGGTGGCTGCAGGACTGGACTTTTTGGTCTCCAACACTCTGGACACACACACTAGGCGACTGCACTGGACCTCAGCAGAAGAGAGAGAAGCTCCACTCAGGGCTTATAAGGGGGAGTGTTATGCTATGCGCTCCGGCCTCACACGCTGGCCGTGAACGCATGGTCCCCTTACCTTCTTTTGCCGACGGGGGTGGGACTCGCACTGCGGGACGCACCAGCATGCGAGCCCCAGTCCGTCACTCTCCGGGTGTTTCCCCTGCCTCTGCTTCCACCTCTCTGCTCCGGCGCATGTGTCCCAGTCCCTTAGGGCGTGCGCCGGGGCTTTAAGATTTAAAGGGCCAGTATGCTCATTAGTGTAACCACCTGTGTCTTGTTGATAAATTCCTCCACGCTCCTCAGTTCTCTGCCGGATCTTTGTTGCCTTGTGCCCTAGAGAAAGCGTTCCTTTGTATTGCCTTGCCGTGTATCAGGTCTCCTGCTCTTGTAACCTTGACCTTGCTTCTCTGTCGCCTGCCTACTGAACTTCTGCTACGTCCCGACTACGTTACTGTGCTGCCTGCCCTGACCTTCCGCTATCCTGACTATGTGTTGTCGCATCCCTTCTGTGCTTTGCATCTCCTCAGCCGCCTGTGTGGTCGAGCCGTTGCCGGGGGTTACGACCTGGGTGTCGCCTGCAGCAGCAAGCCCATCCTGCTTTGCGGCGGGCTCTGGTGAAGACCAGCGGCACCTTAGACTCCGTTCCCTGGCACGGTCCGAGTCATCTGCCACACAGGTCCAGCGGATCCACATACACCGGAGTCCTGTCTTCAGAAACGTGAGTGTTACAATAAGATCCGGCCATGGATCCCGCTGAGGAACCCCTGCCTGAAGTTGCGGATCTTTCCTCCGTTGTGATACGCCACTCACAGCAGTTGTCCCGACAGGCGGCAGCAATTTTCTCAACTTGCAGCCATGATGCAACAGCTTTTGGCCTTGCAACAGCAGCAGGTACCACAATCTGGCCCACTCCCTCCTCCAGCTCCTGCAGTCTCTCCTGGCTCCCAGCTGCACCTGCCTTTGCCTTCCAAGTATGATGGGGATTCCAAGTCATGCAGAGGCTTTGTTACACAGTGCTCCATGCATTTGGAGCTCATGTCTGAACTGTTTCCAACTGAACGTAGTAAGGTGGCCTTTGTCATTAGTCTACTTTCTGGAAAAGCCCTGGCTTGGGCTACACCCCTTTGGGACCGTGGTGACCCAGTATCCTCCAATTTGTCTGCATTCTTGGCCGAATTTCGCAGTATCTTTGAGGAACCCGCACGTGCCTCTTCAGCTGAGACGGCATTGCTGAATCGATGTCAAGGAGATTCTACCGTTTGTGACTACACGGTTCAGTTCCGCATTCTAGCCTCTGAACTTGCCTGGAATGAAGAGGCCTTGTGTGCCACATTTAAAAAAGGACTGTCAAGCAGGATTAAAGATGCCCTTGCAGCACGAGATCCTCCATCTTCTTTGTCTGAACTTATCCACTTGGCCACACGCATTGATGTGCGTTTTGCCGAAAGAGGGAATCAGCCCGCCTGACATCTGATCTCCTGTCTCTTGCTCCTCTTGCCAAAGAGGTTATACAAGGAGATCGTCCTCGTCTTCCGCAGCAGGAGAGGTCACGATGACGCAACCAGAATTTGTGTTTGTACTGTGCTAGCCCGGAGCACTTTCTCAAGGACTGTACTGTTCGTCCGCACCTAAGGTATGTGGGAGAGGCATCCCTGGGTGTGAATACTACCTCTCCACGCTTAACTATTCCTGTACAAGTCTTTGATTCAGCCAAGTCTTCCTTCAGCGCTACAGCATTTTTGGACTCCGGATCTGCAGTTGACTTTATTGATGCGGCTTTAGTCCATCATCTTCCTCTTACTCGGCTTGCCAAGCCATTGTTCCTCTCCTCTGTAAATGGACAAAATATGGACTGTAAGGTTCACTTCCGTACTGAATCTCTCGTCATGCAAGTGGGAGTATCGCATAAAGAGAAGATTGAATTCTATGTTCTACCACACTGTACTTCTGAGATTCTTCTTGGTCTTCCTTGGCTGCAACGCCATTCCCCGCAACTGGATTGGAGAACTGGAGAAATAATTCGCTGGGGACAATCCTGTCAAAATTTTTGCCTCCAATCTGCTCTGCGTAAAGTTGTTTCTCGTCCTCCACCTTACCAAGATTTCTCGGATGTCTTCTGCAAGAAACAGGCTGAGTCTCTGCCTCCACATCTTCCTTACGACTGATCTTCTGCCTGGTACCACTCCTCCTCGTGGGAGCATATATCCTCTTTCAGTTCCTGAGACCAAAGCCATGGCTGAGTATATCTGGGAGAATCTCCAAAAGGGATTTATCCGTAAGTCTTCTTCTCCTGCTGGAGCAGGTTTCTTCTTTGTAGGGAAGAAGGATGGCTCACTCCGTCCAGGCATTGACTACAGGGGAACAAAATCACGGTCAAGAACCATTACCCTTTACCTCTTATCTCAGAACTTTTTAACCGTTTACGTGGTGCCAAGGTCTTCTCCAAGCTGGACTTACGCGGTGCGTATAATCTCATTCGTATCCGCAAGGGAGATAAATGGAAAACGGCCTTCAATACTCGTGACGGACATTTTTAGTATCTTGTTATGCCATTTGGTCTCTGCAATGCTCCAGCCGTTTTCCAGGAATTCATTAATGATATCTTCCGTGATCTTCTTTACACCTGTGTTGTCGTATACCTTGATGACATCCTGATCTTCTCTTCCAACTTAGTGGAGCATCGTGCTCATGTTCGTCTGGTTCTTCAGAGACTACGGAAGAATCATCTCTATGCCAAATTGGAGAAATGCCTGTTCGAAAAGTCTAGTCTTCCGTTTCTTGGCTACATTGTCTCTCATCAGGGCCTGCAGATGGATCCAGATAAGTTATCTGCAGTTTTGGATTGGCCTCGTCCCTCGGGCCTAAGTGCTATTCAACGCTTTCTGGGATTCGCTAACTACTATCGTCAGTTTATCCCAAATTTTTCATCCTTGGTTGCTCCTATTGTAGCTCTCACTAAAAAAGCATCCACTCCTAAGTCTTGGCCTCGAGAGGCTGAAGAGGCCTTCTCTCGCTTAAAGTCTGCGTTTGCTTCTGCTCCCGTGCTTACAAGACCTGATCCAGAGAGGCCCTTTGCGTTGGAGGTTGATGCCTCATCTATTGGAGCGGGAGCCGTCCTCACACAGAAAAACACCAAGGGCCAGAGTGTAACTTGTGGGTTTTTCTCCAAGACTTTCTCTCCTGCTGAGAGGAATTACTCCATTGGAGATCGTGAAGTCCTCGCTATTAAGCTAGCTTTGGAGGAATGGCGACATTTACTGGAAGGTTCTTCTCATCCGGTCAGCATCTACTCCGATCATGAGAATTTTCTATACCTTCAATCTGCTCAGCGTTTGAACCCCCGCCAGGCAAGATGGTCACTGTTCTTTTCCCGTTTCAACTTCTTCATTCACTTCCGTCCTGCAGAAAAGAACATCAGGGCTGATGCACTCTCCAGGTTCTCTGACGTCATTGGTTTGGACTCCACGCCTAGGCACATTATTCCTCCTGACCATTTGATTCCTGCCGCTCCTGCCGAGATTCAGGAAATTCCTCCGGGAAAATCCTTTATACCCACCAGATTGAGACACAAGGTCTTGAAATGGGGTCATTCTTCCTTGACAGCAGGACATCCTGGAATACGCAAGACCCTACTTCTTATTTCCCGGCACTGCTGGTGGCCCCATCTTGAACGTGATGTTTCTGATTTTGTTCAGTCCTGTGTAACTTGTGCCCAAAGACCTGCAGGACTCTTACAGCCTTTACCCATTCCAGAGACTCCCTGGTCCCATATCGCCATGGATTTCATCACCGATCTGTCACCTTCTCATAATAACACTGTCATCTGGGTCGTGGTAGATCATCTCTGTCCTCCTCTTCCTCTCCCAGTCTCCTCCGGTGAGCCTGCTGTTGATGAGCTGGTCCGTGACTTCTCCACCATCTGGCAACAGACCCGACAGTCATTGTCCCAGGCTTCTTCACTCATGAAGGCGCAAGCGGATAAAGGTAGAAGACCTCCTCCGTCCTTCTCTCCTGGTGACATGGTGTGGCTTTCATCCAAATACATCCGCTTCAAGATCCCCTGTTACAAGCTCAGTCCCCACTACCTTGGTCCCTTCCAGATTCTACAAAAGATCAATCCTGTTTCCTACAAACTCTGTCTACCTGCTACGTTACGTATTCCCAATTCCTTCCACGTCTCTCTCCTCAAGCCTCTTGTTGTAAACCGGTTTTCTCAGAATAATCCTCCCCAACACTTGTCTCCGGCTCATCAGATGTCTACAAAGTTAAACAATTTTTTTTGGTCGACTGGGAGGGTTACGGTCCTGAGGAGAGATCTTGGGAACCTGAGGAGAATATCCTGGACCGTGACCTTCTCAGGAGTTTCCTCTCTTGTAAAAGGAGGAGGAGACCAAAGGGGGGGTACTGTTATGCTATGCGCTCCGGCCTCACACGCTGGCAGTGAACGCATGGTCCCCTTACCTTCTGCTGCCGACGGGGCTGGGACTCGCACTGCGGGACGCACCCGCATGCGAGCCCAAGTATGTCACTCTCGGGGTGTTTCCCCTGCCTCTGCTTCCACCTCTCTGCTCCGGCGCATGTGTCCCTGTCCCTTAGGGCATGCGCGTTTCGGGGCTTTAAGATTTAAAAGGCCAGTACACTCATTAGTGTAACCATCTGTGTCTTGTTGATAAATTCCTCCACCCTTCTCAGTTCTCTGCCGGATCTTTGTTGCCTTGTGCCCTAGAGAAAGCGTTCCTTTGTATTGCCTTGCCGTGTACCAGATCTCCTGCTCTTGTGACCTTACTTCTCTGCCGCCTGCCTACTGAACTTCTGCTACGTCCCGACTACACTACTGTGCTGCCTGCCCTGACCTACAGCTATCCTGTCGCCTGCAGCAGCAAGCCCATCTTGCTTTGCGGCGGGCTCTGGTGAAGACCAGCGGCACCTTAGACTCTGTTCCCTGGCACGGTCCAAGTCATCTGCCACACAGGTCCAGCGGATCCACATACACCGGAGTTCCTGTCTTCAGAAACGTGAGGGTTACAGGGAGACTAGCAGGGAGCCCATAGGTCACTCTTGGGTTCACCTGGTTACTGGTACCTCCCGGGTAACAATCACACGACATATCACATGGTACAACTCTTAAAGCAACAAGACATTTTATAACACATTACAATGCAGAACATATGTACAGGGGGGGGGGGGAAACAAGTACAAGGGGCCCTGGGGACACAGAAGGAGGCTGCCGGACAGGGCCGCAAGGGTACGGGGTAACACCTCCCGTACTGAGCCACCACAAGGGCCTTTGTCATTCTTTGCACCACTGGAATTCATGTTAATGCTTCCACAAATGAGCACCACCTATAAGCTGCCATGTAAATGAACTGTTCACCTTCATATAGACTGCATCATTTGGGAGGTTAGCAGTGCCTGCACTGTCCCTGCACCTATATATTTGTGAGTCTTGTGCTGGATGAAATCAGACTTTCACTGCACATTGGACATTGTGATACCAAACTGGTGTGGGTTTCTTCATGGTGAGTAAGGTCTGATCGACTCCGAAAACACTTTTTGTATTCACTACAAGCAAATGGCTTTTCACCAACCTGACCCTTCTGATGACTCTTAAGATGGGATTTTCTGGAAAAACATTTACCACATTCAGAACACTTGAAGGGTTTCTCCTCCATGTGAATCGTTTTATGGCGGTTAAGATTTGAAATATTTTTGAATTGTTTCCCACATTCAGAACATTCAAAGTTTCTCTCTCCTGTGTGAATAATTTGGGGCTTGGTAGGGAATCCTTTACCACATTCAGAGCATGGAAATAAAATTTTCCCTGTTTGTATTTTTTTATTGAAGTTCCTCCCACATTCAGAACATGAATAGGGCTTCTCTCCGGTATGACATATTTCACGCTGCAATAGTCAAGGTTTGGGTGTAAATCTTTTGCCGCACTCTTCGCACTTATATGGCATCTCTCCTGGGTGAGTCATTTGATGGGTCTTTAGATGTTTCCTTTGAGTGAATCTTTTTCCACATTCTGAACATTCAAAAGGTTTCTCTACCGTGCGGAGCCGTAGATGAATATTTAGATAGGCTTTTGAAGTAAAATGTTTCCCACTTTCCGGGCAGGTGACCTGTCCACCATCATCGGAGTCATGTTCCTCCTCACCAGAGTCATCACTTTCTGCGGATCCATATCACTGAGGGGAGAAGAATGCTGAATGTAGGACACGTTCTCTTGTAGTGTGGACCTCAATATCACCAGTATGGAGGATTAACCTGTGACCTGTCGGGAAACACAAAGTTATTGTTAGTAATAATGGAATCAGTACATTTTATTGGGATATTCATAAGAACACTCAGGGGAAAAAGTTTACACTGTGTAGTCAGTATAGCGCCTCCTATAGGCATCCTACCACCTGTAAGCAAAAACTGAGATTAACACTCAGCCCTAAAATAAGAGCCTAAAAGGGGTTGTCCAGTAATAGAAAAACAGAGCTAATTTCTTTTAAAAACAGCGCCCCTCCTGTACTCAGGTCGTGTGTGATATTACAACTTGGCTCCATTCACTTCAATAAAACTGAGCTTCAATACCGCACCCAACCTGAGGGTAAATGTGGTGCTGTTTATTCCTTTTTTTGTTTAAGAAAACAGCTCTGTCTTTCTAATCCCGAATAACTCCCTTTATGGTCTATTCACACGTACAGAATTCTGCGCAGATTTGATGCGCAGGATTTCAAGCGGTGTCAGTCATTCAGTTTATATTGAAATCTGCAGCAGAAAATCCTGCGCATCAAATCTGCTCAGAATACTGTACTTGTGAATAGACCATAAAGGGGTACTCCGGTGATCGTGATGTCACGGCCAAGATGGGATAAGAGGGGATAAGATGTTTAGATAGTCCCTATTATGTATGGTGATAATCGAGACTATCAATATGAAAAAACTTTGTCACTATGGAGGTACTCTATTACTATGGGGACACTCCATCACTATAGAGGCACTCTATCACTATGGAGACACTCTATAACTATGGGGACACTCTATAACTATGGGGACACTATAACTATGGGGACACTCTATCACTATGGAGGTACTCTATAACTATGGGGACACTCTATCACTATGGGGACACTCTATCACTATGGAGACACTCTATAACTATGGGGACACTCTATAACTATGGGGACACTATAACTATGGGGACACTCTATCACTATGGAGGTACTCTATAACTATGGGGACACTATTACTATGGGGACACTCCATCACTATAGAGGCACTCTATCACTATGGAGACACTCTATAACTAAGGGGACATTCCATCACTATAGAGACACTCTATCACTATGGGGACACCATCACTATAGAGGCACTCTATCACTATGGAGACACTCTATAACTATGGGGACACTCCATCACTATAGAGACACTCTATCACTATGGGGACACCATCACTATAGAGGCACTCTATCACTATGGAGACACTCTATAACTATGGGGACATTCCATCACTATAGAGGCACTCTATCACTATGGAGACACTCTATAGCTATGGGGACACTCCATCACTATGGAGGCACTCTATCACTATGGAGACACTCTATAACTATGGGGACATTCCATCACTATAGAGACACTCTATCACTATGGGGACACCATCACTATAGAGGCACTCTATCACTATGGAGACACTCTATAACTATGGGGAAATTCCATCACTATAGAGGCACTCTATCACTATGGAGACACTCTATAACTATGGGGACACTCCATCACTATGGAGGCACTCTATCACTATGGAGACACTCTATAACTAAGGGGACATTCCATCACTATAGAGACACTCTATCACTATGGGGACACCATCACTATAGAGGCACTCTATCACTATGGAGACACTCTATAACTATGGGGACACTCCATCACTATAGAGACACTCTATCACTATGGGGACACCATCACTATAGAGGCACTCTATCACTATGGAGGCACTCTATCACTATGGGGACACTCCATCACTATAGAGGCACTCTATCACTATGGAGACACTCCATCACTATAGAGGCACTCTATCACTATGGGGACACTCCATCACTATAGAGGCACTCTATCACTATGGGGACACCATCACTATAGAGGCACTCTATCACTATGGAGACACTCTATAACTATGGGGACACTCTATCACTATGGAGCCACTCTATCACTATGGGGACACTCTATCACTATGGGGACACTATTACTATGGGGACACACTATGACTATGGGGACACTCTATCACTATGGGGACACTCCATCACTATAGAAGCACTCTATCACTATGGGGACACTCCATCACTATAGAGCCACTCTGTTACTATGGGGACACGCTATCACTATAGAGGCACTCTATCACTATGGGGACACTCTATCACTATGGGGACACTCCATCACTATGGAGCCACTCTATCACTAAGGGGACACTATCACTATAGAGGCACTCTATCACTATGGGGACACCCCATCACTAAAGAGGCACTCTATCACTACGGGGACACCCCATCACAAAAGAGGCACTCTATCACTATGGGGACACTCTATCACTATGGGGACACTCTATCACTATGGGGACACTATCAATATGGGGACACTATCACTATGGGGACACTCTATCACTATGGGGACACTCTATCACTATGAGGACACTATTACTATGGGGACACTCTATCACTATGGGGACACTATCACTATGAGGACACTATTACTATGGGGACACTCTATTACTATGGAGGCACTCTATCACTATGGAGGCACTCTATCACTATGGGGACACTCTATCACTATGGGGACACTATCACTATGAAGACACTATTACTATGGGAACACTCTATTACTATGGGGACACTCTATCACTATGGAGACACTCTATAACTATGGGGACACTCCATCACTATAGAGACACTCTATCACTATGGGGACACTCCATCACTATAGAGGCACTCTATCACTATGGAGACACTCCATCACTATAGAGGCACTCTATCACTATGGGGACACTCTATCACTATGGAGCCACTCTATCACTATGGGGACACTCTATCACTATGGGGACACTATTACTATGGGGACACACTATGACTATGGGGACACTCTATCACTATGGGGACACTCCATCACTATAGAAGCACTCTATCACTATGGGGACACTCCATCACTATAGAGCCACTCTGTTACTATGGGGACACGCTATCACTATAGAGGCACTCTATCACTATGGGGACACTCTATCACTATGGGGACACTCCATCACTATGGAGCCACTCTATCACTAAGGGGACACTATCACTATAGAGGCACTCTATCACTATGGGGACACCCCATCACTAAAGAGGCACCCTATCACTACGGGGACACCCCATCACAAAAGAGGCACTCTATCACTATGGGGACACTCTATCACTATGGGGACACTCTATCACTATGGGGACACTATCACTATGGGGACACTATCACTATGGGGACACTATCACTATGGGGACACTCTATCACTATGGGGACACTCTATCACTATGAGGACACTATTACTATGGGGACACTCTATCACTATGGGGACACTATCACTATGAGGACACTATTACTATGGGGACACTCTATTACTATGGAGGCACTCTATCACTATGGAGGCACTCTATCACTATGGGGACACTCTATCACTATGGGGACACTATCACTATGAAGACACTATTACTATGGGAACACTCTATTACTATGGGGACACTCTATCACTATGGGGACACTATTACTATGGGGACACATTATCACTATGGGGACACTATCACTATGAAGACACTCTATTACTACGAGGACACTCTATTACTACGGGGACACTCTATTACTATGGGGAAACTCTATCACTCTGGAGACACTCTATCACTATGGGGACGCTCTATTACTATGGGGACACTCACTATGGAGACACTCTATTACTATGGAGGCACTCTATCACTATGGAGACACTCTATCACTATGGAGAGACTTTATCACTATGGAGACACTATCACTATGGAGACACTATCACTATGGGGACACTATCACTATGGGACACTCTATTACTATGGGGACACTCTATTACTATGGAGACACTCTTTCACTATGGAGGCACTCTATCACTATGGAGACACTCAATCACTATGGAGGCACTCTATCACTATGGAGACACTCTATCACTATGGAGGCACTCTATCACTATGGGGACACTAGCACTATGGGGACACTAGCACTATGGGGACGCTTTCACTATGGGGACACTCTATCACTATGGGGACACTCTATCACTATGGGGACACTATCACTATGGAGGCACTCTATCACTATGGAGGCACTCTATCACTATGGAGGCACTATCACTATGGGGACACTCTATCACTATGGGGACACTATCACTATGAGGACATCCTATCACTATGGAGACACTCAATCACTATGGAGGCACTCTATCACTATGGAGACACTCTATCACTATGGAGGCACTCTATCACTATGGGGACACTATCACTATGAGGACATCCTATCACTATGGAGACACTCAATCACTATGGAGGCACTCTATCACTATGGAGACACTCTATCACTATGGAGGCACTCTATCACTATGGGGACACTAGCACTATGGGGACACTAGCACTATGGGGACGCTTTCACTATGGGGACACTCTATCACTATGGGGACACTCTATCACTATGGAGGCACTCTCACTATGGAGGCACTCTATTACTATGGGGGCACTATATTACTATGGGGACACTCTATCACTATGGGGACACTCTATCACTATGGAGACACTCTATCACTATGGAGACACTTTATCTCTATGGAGGCACTCTATTACTATGGAGACACTATCACTATGGAGACACTATATTACTATGGGGACACTCTATTACTATGGAGGCACTCTATCACTATGGAGACACTATCACTATGGGGACACTATATTACTATGGGGACACTCTATTACTATGGAGGCACTCTATCACTATGGGGACACTATCACTATGGGGACACTCTATCACTATGGGGACACTCTATTACTATGGGGACACTCTATTACTATGGGGACACTCTATCACTATGGGGACACTATCACTATGAGGACACTCTATTACTATGGGGACACTATTACTATGGAGGCACTCTATCACTATGGAGGCACTCTATCACTATGGGGACACTCTATCACTATAGGGACACTCTATCACTATGGGGACACTCTATTACTATGGGGACACTCTATTACTATGGGGATACTCTATCACTATGGGGACACTCTATCACTATGGGGACACTATCACTATGAAGACACTCTCTTACTATGGGGACACTCTATTACTATGAGGACACTCTATTACTATGGGGGCACTCTATT
Source organism: Hyla sarda (assembly GCF_029499605.1). NCBI lineage: Eukaryota > Metazoa > Chordata > Amphibia > Anura > Hylidae > Hyla > Hyla sarda. Next base: position 2,006,391 of record NC_079195.1, read on the forward strand.
ACTATGGGGACACTCTATTACTATGGGGGCACTCTATTACTATGGGGGCACTCTATTACTATGGGGGCACTCTATCACTATGGAGACACTCTATCACTATGGAGGCACTCTATCACTATGGAGACACTTTATCACTATGGAGACACTCTCATTATGGAGGCACTCTGTCACTATGGAGACACTATCACTATGGAGACACTCTATCACTATGGAGGCACTCTATCACTATGGAGGCACTCTGTCACTATGGAGACACTCTGTCACTATGGAGACACTCTGTCACTATGGAGACACTCTGTCACTATGGAGACACTCTGTCACTATGGGGACACTCTGTCACTATGGGGACACTCTATTACTATGGAGGCACTCTATCACTATGGAGGCACTCTATCACTATGAGGACACTCTATTACTATGGGGACACTCTATCACTATGAGGACACTCTATTACTATGGGGACACTCTATCACTATGAGGACACTCTATTACTATGGGGACACTCTATCACTATGGGGACACTCTATCACTATGGAGACACTATCACTATGGGGACACTCTATTACTATGGGGGCACTCTATTACTATGGGGACACTCTATTACTATGGGGACACTCTATCACTATGGGGGCACTCTATTACTATGTGGACACTCTATCACTATGAGGACACTCTATCACTATGGGGACACTCTATCACTATGGGGACACTATTACTATGGAGACACTATCACTATGAAGACACTCTATCACTATGGGGGCACTCTATTACTATGTGGACACTCCATCACTATAGAGGCACTCTATCACTATGGGGACACTCTATCACTATGGAGACACTCTATCACTATGGGGACACTCTATCACTATGGGGACACTCCATCACTATGGGGACACTCCATCACTATGGGGACACTCTATCACTATGGGGACACTCTATCACTATGGAGACACTCTATCACTATGGGGACACTCTATCACTATGGAGACACTCTATCACTATGGGGACACTCTATCACTATGGAGACACTCTATCACTATGGGGACACTCTATCACTATGGAGACACTCTATCACTATGGGGACACTCTATAAAGGCAGAATGTCCGCCGGGGTTGTTTTCAGTGCGGATTTCCGCACCTTTTACGCAGCGTCAGGGCGGCCCCGGGTATAGTTTCTATAGTAACAGGGTGATCAGTAGCGCCGTGTGACGTCATCTGTGCGCGACCACTGGAGAACAACACGTGGATAGTGGAGGTGCATTGCCGTGGAATGAGATTTGCCATAGAATGAGATGGTCCGCCTCCATCACATCCTATTGGCTCTCTCTTGTCACGTGACATATTTAAACGTCACGCATCGATGCGCACAGCAGTCTCAGTGTGGCTATCACAGGGAGAGGATCTCCACACCCTGTGATAGGTGAAGCTGTACGGAGCTCTCATGGCCTCTGTGGCCCGACAGAAGTTCACACATGTACGCAGCTCATACGGCTGCCTCATATACAGTTACACTATTATTACATGTACTGTTGATTAACGCTCATACGGCTGCCTCATATACATTTACAGTATTATGACATGTACTGTTCATCCACAGCGTTATCGGGTGGCGCTGTCATCACTGTGCCTCCCCGCGAGCGCCCCACGCCCGCACCTCTACTCCCCGTCCCCCGCAGCTCTACTCCCCATGCCCGATGGCGCTGTCATCACTCAGCCTCCCCGCGAGCGCCCCACGCCCGCACCTCTACTCCCCGTCCCCCGTTAACGCTCAGGGAGCGGGGAACAGAAAGTAGAGCATCGGGCGCAGGTAAAGTAGTACTGCGCATGCGCAGCACTACGCAAATAGCGTAGGGCTAAAGTTGGTACTGCGCAGGCGCAGCACTACGCAAATAGCGTAGGGAATTAGGTAGGTATCGTAGCCGTAGATGAGTGTAGGTTGTAAGTTAGCATAGTTTAGTATTAATAGTGAAAGGAAGTTAGGCACCACAACTCCCAGCATGCCCAGACAGCTAAAGGCTACCCAGGCATGCTGGGAGTTGTAGTTTAGCTCATAGTGTAGCAAAGGCACCACAACTCCCAGCATGCCCAGACAGCTAAAGGCTGCCCAGGCATGCTGGGAGTTGTAGTTTTACACAGGTATAAAGTAGTTAGTGTAGTGTTAGATCAATGTGAGCGCACTTTTAGAGTAGTGTAGTGTTAGTGGAATTTTACAGTTTTTAGCGTAGTTTTAGCGCTGTTGTAGCGTATTTATCAAAGCATAGTGTTAGCGCAGTTTTAGTGTAGCTTTGTGTTAGCGTATTTAGCGTAGTGCAGTGTTAGCGCAGTTTTACAGTGTTAGCGCAATTTTATTTCTTAGCGTAGCTTAGTGTTAGCGCAGTTGTAGCGTATTTAGCATAGTGTAGTGTTAGCGCAGTTTTTGCATATCTACTGTAGCTCAGTGTTAGCGCAGTTTTAGCAGAGCGTATTCTTATAGTAGTAGGTGCAGCGTAGTTTTACCGTATTTAGTGTAGTGCTAGGGCAGTTTTAGTGTATTTAGCGTGGCTTAGTGTTAGCTCAGTTTAAGCGTATTTAGTGTAGCGTATTGTTAGTGTAGTTTTCTAGTAGTTGGCGCAGCGTAGTCTTAGAGTAGTTAGCGTAGTGTAGTGTTAGTCCAGTTCTAGCATAGTTAGTGTAGTTGTTAACGGGTGTAGTGTAGCTAACTTAGTTATACAGGCAGATAAACTGTAGTTTAGATAGTTTACAGTGGGGTGTAGCTTAGCTTACACACAGGTATTTTTTTTTTTTTAGTTAAACATTAACATCATGTGCTTGCGGGTCACACTAACAAGACCTGAAGCTTAATTGGGGTTGGGGCGGGGATTATAGATGACACGCCTGCGGCTCACATTAACCCAATGCGCTGGTTAATGTGATCCGTGGGCGTGCCTTAGATTGTGATTTGCCTTACGGCAATGCACCAGCGGGTCACAGTACGCCGTGGTAGTAGTGGATGTCTCCTCCCGATGTCACGCACTCATGCTCTCGGGGGGAATCTGACACTTGCTTAGGCACAAGGCAAGGCTCCATGTACTTTTTAAAAAGCCCTTCTGTCCTACATGTTTTCACAATACCCATGAAGTAATGCAATAATGACATCAAATAATAAAAGGACCTTTTTATTGTTTATACACGTGTAAAAATAAATCAAATATAATCAATCATAGGAATATACTAAAATGTATATACTAAATATGCTAAATATATGCTAACACTATGCTATGCTAAATACAGTAAAACTGTGCTAAAACAAATCTACGCTAAATACGCTAAAACTGCGCTAACACTACACTACGATATACTTACAAATATACAACCAATAAATATTCGTAATTTTTTATTAATTAAATTACATATGTTAAAAACAACACTGCTTCTTGTTAAAGGATTAAGAGAGTTAAAGGGGTACTCTGTTGAAAAATATATTTTTTTATTTTCTGTCCACAGTGCTCTCTGCTGACATCTGATACCCAAAACAGGAACTGTCCAGAGCAGTAGAAAATCACCTTAACAAACATATGCTGCTCTGGGCAGTTCCGAATACGGACAGAGGTGTTAGCTCACTGTGGACAAGATGTGTAAAACCTAAAAAAAATAAATCCAAAAGGAAAAGCATTTCACCTGTAGGATACAGATGCTAAAAAGTCATGGAAGGATCAAGATTTTTTTAATAGAATTAATTTACAAATCTGTTTAACTATCTTGAGCCAGCCAATTTATTTTGAAATTCAACGCTTTATTGAATAAACAAAGATAGGTTAAGTCACAAAGAAAGGCACATGCTGCCCAATAATTAAGTGGTCGGTATACACAAGAATCATCACCAGGTCAAAACCACCTCGTGCAGGAGTGGTAGGGCAAGAAACCATACATGTAGTCTCGGTAACGAAGCGACATTTCTCACCTATCTAGATAGAACACAAAATCAATAAAAGTGCAACATAACATTTCAAACATCTAAAAAGAAACTAAAAACTGGGCAAGGAGGGAAAGGGAGAAAGAAAGGGGAGAACGGTGGGCAGAAGGTAGGGAAAGAAAGGAAGATGCGAAGGAAGAGGACAAGAGGGGAGGGGGAAAGTGAGAAGGGGGAGGGTGGGGCCGAAGTCACACAGCAGGTGCAGTGGAGGAAGAAGAAGAGAGGCCAAACTGCAGAAAGTGAGGCGAGTAAACAAAGTCAAGCCAGAGACGTCAGCGCCTCAGGTATCTGTCACTAAGGCCCTTCAGTTCTGACAGGCACTCCTCCAGGCCCTGAATGTGTAGCACTTCTTTAAGCCAATCTGTAACTGTCGGAGGGGACAGAGACCTCCATCTTCTAGGTATAACTCCCCTAGCTGCTGCCAACAGTAGACCCGTCACACCTCTCATCAGTGACCTAGGAGAACTAGGGAGCATCAAAAGTAAGAGAATCTGGGGTGACTGATCCAACCTAACCCCCGTAATAGTGTCAATAAGGGAGTAAACATCCCTCCAGAAGGCACTTAATAGTGGGCAGGAGAGCCAGATATGAATCAATGTGCCCCCCGCTTGACCACACCGCCAACCTGTGTCCTGAACAGCAGGGTAGAACCGGTGGAGCAGGGCTGGAACCCTGTACCAACAAGACAATAATTTATAATTGGTCTCCTGCAGAGCAACAGCTATCAAGACCTTATGACACATCAGAAAAGAAGTGTCCCAGTCCGAGGCGGTGGGGGTGTGGCCAGAGCCAGCAAATTTAATAAAACATGTGTTCAACCGGAGTACCCCTTTAATTCACGTTTGTTACTCATTCACAGTGGTTGAATTGGCACATGGCTAGCCATGTGAGCAGTAACGCCACGTCGTCAAGGCTTCAACCAGTGTTACTGACCATTCACCCACCTTTCATATCTCCCATACAAACTAACATCCACCTACCTTTCATATCTTACATTCAACCAACAATTCACCCACCAAACTTAAGTCCATTCAAAAAATACCTTACCTTGCATACCATCCTGTAAATCTTAAAGCAAAAACATTGACAGGTTAGCAGAGGAAGGAAGAAAAGGTACACCAAGTTAAGAGGGCACAAATAAAAAGTGACCGCACATGATGGTTTAAAGGGGTACTCCACTGCCCCAGCTTTCAGAAAATTTAGGTCCAAAACCTGAGTGTGTGGTTGTGATATCACGGCCAAGCCTGCTCAATGCAAGTCTATGGGAGGGGGCGTGGCAGAAATAAATGGGCTTTTGGAACTAAATGTTTTAAACACTAGGGCAGTGGAGTAACTCTTTAAACTCTCACATGACAGACAAGTTGTTCTACTGCTATTTGTAGATTGAAGGCTTCTTACCACCAAAGGCACCACATTCTTCCAATTTCAGTGCATCAGGTAGGTCTCAGAGAGACCACGGCAGAGGCAGGCAGAGGGAACAGAGATTAAAGAAAGCCAGAGAGTTAGAAATTTTTTTTTTTTTTTTTTTTTTTGGGGGTTCTTTTTTTTATTATTTTTTTTTGGGGGGGGTCTTTTTTTTCTTTTTTTTTTTTGGGGGGGGGGGGGGTTAACAGTTTAAACTGAACAGAAAACACATGGCAACAGGACAATATTAAAGGGGTATTCCAGTCCAAAACTTTTTTTAATCTGTCAACTGGCTCCGGAAAGTTAACCAGATTTGTAAATGAATTCTTATAAAAAAATCTTAATCCTTCCAATAGTTATTAGCTTCTGAAGTTTTCTGTCTAACTGCTCAATGATGATGTCACGTCCCGGGAGCTGTGCATGATGGGGAAAATATCCCCATAGAAACTGCACAGCTCCAGGGACGTGACATCATCATTGAGCAGTTAGACAGAAAACTTCAGAAGCTAATAACTATTGGAAGGATTAAGATTTTTTTTATAAGAATTCATTTACAAATCTGGTTAACTTTCCGGAGCCAGTTGATAGATTAAAAAAAGTTTTGGACTGGAATACCCCTTTAACTAAATAGAGTGAATAAATGTCAACAGAGCAATATATATATATATATATATATATATATATATATATATATATATATGCAAACAAGGCTTCTAAGAAGCCAATAGTATGGTACATCAAATGCACATTAAACTATGTTAAAACAAAATATGACATGAGAGGCAAAGCCAATAGTAAAGAAAAAGGGGGGAGAAAAGGAGAGGAACAAAAAAAGGGCGGTACAAGAAAAGAGAAGATCACCAGGTTTATCCAAGGGGAGGACATAGAGCATCCTTCAAGTCCAGGAAATTCTTGTTCAGGTTTTCTCCCTATAAAAAAATAATAATATCATAATTAAAAGTTTAAGAGAATCCAAGTACAACTAAATGATTTGACTGTCATCTTATAATGAATTAATACATTTCTTGATATATTTTATGTATTACTAACATGGAATACAGGAGAAGGGAACTAGCTATGTCCATCCTTGCTTTTTTAACAAATTCAGAAGATGTCTCCACCAGTGTCACTGGAATGTTCAGCAGATAGTGCTTTGCAAACTGTGAAAGAAAAAAAATTTGTAAATGCTACTATGAAACGTAAAAAAAAAATAAAAATAAAATCAAAAAAATTATAAGGTTTTCTACCATCAATATCAAAACGCCACAGCTACTAGAATCCTTCTGCTTCTTGTGCTTCATCTTCTTAATTTCCCACTGGTTTTCCTCTTCCTGCTTGGCATACTTACCCAAGAATACACTTAAAAAAAAAAAAAAAAAAAAAGAATATATTATATATATGAAAAATATTTTTTTTTATTATTTAAAAATAAAATATATAATATTAATAAAAAAATGAATAAAATATATAGTAGAAACTGATAGATATTATATATCTCACTCTATATATATTACATTTTTTAATTTTTTTTTATTTTACCTCCAGTTTGGTTTAAGGATGGACGCATAGTAATCTTCATTGCCGAGTGGATCCATCAGTAGGAGCTCCTTTTGTGACTTCCTTACGATCTGAAATATTAAAGTAACAAAATTTAAATTCTGGAGCCAGTTGATATCTAAAAAAAAAGGTTTTGCCTGTAATAACCCTTTAAGATAGACCATAGCATCTGATTGTTATACTTTAAGATGCAGCCAAATTATGGGTGCTGCATCAGTATCAGTTTGTATAATAACAATATGTTGCCATTTTATTACATATATTAAATATTGAAAAAAATTATCTACCATCAAAATCCAATGACTCTTGTGGTTAAATGGGCAAATCCACATATCCTCTTCTGGAAATGGCATCTGTTAAAAAAAAAAAAAAAAGTATATATATAACAACTTAGGCATTTCTTTAACCATAAAGGACATTTGTTTGTCATTGAAATATATTAAATTAGGACAGAACAGACAACTAACCTTTCCAAGTCTTGCAATTTCACCCATAAATAAGGATGTAGCAGCACAGGCGCATATCTGGTGAACCGGTAGCTGTTTGAAACGAATTAAAGTGAGAATACTTCATTATAGTGCAATGAACATATAAATTAAACATACAAGCACGTTACACTTACTTGATAATGTGAAATTACATGCCATATGTATGCATCAATGACCTGTAAAATAAAATATTTATTAAAATATTACTATTAAATATATTTAACTCATTTCTATTAATTAGTCGTAATCCCTTACCTCATCAGAAAGCCACTCTGTCCCATGCAGAGTTTTAAAAGACGACACATACAGTTTGTATGGCCCCACCACTGCTTCCTCGGAGTCCTGATCTTCTGAATTCCACAGCGTTTTAACTTTTTATTAGTTATTTTTTAATGGTGGGGAGGGGGGTGGGGGGTGGTAGAGAAAAATAAACAATGTTAAAATCCATGTATGTTATTGTACCTTTCTGAACTCAACCTAATACAGGCTCCTTTCTGATAGAAAAAATGACAGGTTCCTTTCAATGATGGTGTAGTGGCAGGATAACTTGAGATTGAAGCTAACTGAGGATGTAACGAGATGTGACAAGGGATTGGAAAGATCAGTTTGTAAGATTTATTTTGAAGTCCGATAGTGAATTCTATGTAAATTTTTTGGTTACATTATATACTATGTTACATCAGATAACCTACTACAACATCATTGTTGGAGTTACACTGTAGACAGACAAAACAACTGAAAAAATAAGATAAAATAGAGCATTATGCCAAACGGTGGCAACGTCTAACTTAATGGCCAGCCAACAGGGCACGGCAAAACAAATGACCCAACTTGCAAAATAAATGTTGGATTAAAAAAATAATAATAATTTCTGCCAAGCAGTGGCAACGTCTAAATAGCCAGCCAACAGGGCATGGCTAAACAAATGACCAACATGGTCAAACTTGTAACCTTAAATACCGACTAATCGCTACCTCTTTCTTCCATGCTTTGTTTGGAATTCAAAGCTGAATACACCTTTAAGTTACAACATAATTGAAAATCAAAAATTAAAACAGTTCACTTAATATGTAACTTTATAAAAGTTGTAACTTTTTTTTTTTCAAAAAATTTATTTTCAGTGTCTGATTGACATTGTGAAGACTAAATCTTACTTTCTGCTAAAATAAACTGTATTCTATTAATTAAACAAAAATTTGTAAATTATTTAAAAAAATATTATTGTTTTATATATACCGTATATACTCGAGTATAAGCCAAGTTTTTCAGCACGATTTTTCGTGCTGAAAACACCCCCCTCGGCTTATACTCGAGTGAACTCCCCCACCCGCAGTGGTCTTCAACCTGCGGACCTCCAGAGGTTTCAAAACTACAACTCCCAGCAAGCCCGGGCAGCCATCGGCTGTCCGGGCTTGCTGGGAGTTGTAGTTTTGAAACCTCCGGAGGTCCGCAGGTTGAAGACCACTGCGGCCTTCAACATCATCCAGCCCCCTCTCACCCCCTTTAGTTCTGAGTACTCACCTCCGCTCGGCGCTGGTCCGGTCCTGCAGGACTGTCCGGTGAGGAGGTGGTCCGGTGGGATAGTGGTTCCGGGCTGCTATCTTCACCGGGGGCGCCTCTTCTAAGCGCTTCGGGCCCGGCCTCAGAATAGTCACGTTGCCGTGACAACGACGCAGAGGTGCGTTCATTGCCAACGTACTTCTGCGTCATTGTCAAGGCTATTGTCTATTCCGGGCCGGAAGCGCGGAGAAGAGGCGCCCCTGGTGAAGATAGCAGCCCGGACCACCTCCTCACCGGACCACCTCCTCACCGGACAGCCCTGCAGGACCGGACCAGCGCCGAGCGGAGGTGAGTACTCAGAACTAAAGGGGGTGAGAGGGGGGCTGGGTGATGTTGAAGGCCGCAGTGGTCTTCAACCTGCGGACCTCCGGAGGTTTCAAAACTACAACTCCCAGCAAGCCCGGACAGCCGATGGCTGCCCGGGCTTGCTGGGAGTTGTAGTTTTGAAACCTCTGGAGGTCCGCAGGTTGAAGACCACTGAGGGCGAATGATGAGAAGAGGATGATGAAGGGGGGTGTGGGGATGATGAAGGGGGGTGGGGATGATGAAGGGGGGGGGGTGTGGGATGATTACAAGGGGATGATGAAGGGGGGATGTGTGGGATGATAAGGGGATGATGAAGGGGGGATGTGTGGGATGATGACAAGGGGATGATGAAGGGGGGATGTGCGGGATGATAAGGGGATGATGAAGGGGGGATGTGCGGGATGATAAGGGGATGATGAAGGGGGGATGTGTGGGATGATGACAAGGGGATGATGAAGGGGGGATGTGTGGGATGATGACAAGGGGATGATGAAGGGGGGATGTGTGGGATGATAAGGGGATGATGAAGGGGGGATGTGTGGGATGATGACAAGGGGATGATGATGAGGATGTTAATGACGGGTCTGGATGATGACAGGGGGGGATGAGGTATTTCCCACCCTAGGCTTATACTCGAGTCAATAACTTTTCCTGGGATTTTGGGTTGAAATTAGGGGTCTCGGCTTATACTCGGGTCGGCTTATACTCGAGTATATACGGTATATATATATATATATATATATATATATATATATATATATATATATATATATATATATATATATATATATATATATATATATATATATATATACACAGCGACAGAGAGACATAAGGGAGAGGGGGGAGAGAGAGAGAGGGGGAGAGAGTCAAAGACAGAGACAGAGAGAGAGAGAGAACCTAATTAGTCACAAAAATGAATATATTGTACCTCCATAGTATCGTTAATGAAATTGATAATAGAGACACGATGTTTTGGGCAGGGTGGACTGTCCTCAATCTTCTCAGGCAAGGGTGGACTGTCCTCGATCTTCTCAGGCCAGGGTGGACTGTCCTCGATCTTCTCAGGCCAGGGTGGACTGTCCTCGATCTTCTCAGGGCAGGGTGGACTGTCCTCGATCTTCTCAGGGCAGGGTGGACTGTCCTTGATCTTCTCAGGGGACTTTTCTTCTTTTTTGACCACGAGGGCTGAAGTTTTGAAGCTCCTTCGGAATGGTTTAATGTGGTCCAAGCTTATTTTTGTTTTTAAAGTCTTCCCATCTGAAGTCGCTAACTTTACAATTTTTCCAATCACCTCCTGGATGGTATAAGGCCCCGTGAAGTCTGGCTCCATCCTTCCTCCTTTTCTGCCACGCTTTCTCATGTTATAGAGAAGGACCTGTTAAAGTAGTATGGAAAATCTGTGTTAGATATATAATTAGGGCATACTGACATTGTTTACAATTTAACACAGGTTGGAATGTTGGTGTGTTCCTCTTATATTTTACTTAAACATAAAAATTATTATTTTTTACTAACCTCATCACCAACATTGTAAGTTACATTTTTATACTTTTTTAGCACTTTCTTAGCGTGAGCCTCCTTTTGCTTTGTTTGGGCCTTCTCTATATTGGCCTTAGTGGCTTTGTGCAGCAACACTTGGCCAGCTTTCTTTTCTTCCACAAATGTATCACAGCTGTCCTCAGTGTGAAGAATGATGTTCGAAAGCTGAACAAAAAAATATAGCACAATGAATAAAAAAATAATAATAATGTAAACCTGGCATTGTATTAATGAAAATGTAAGATGTGGAAGAAGGACTAAATTATTACACAGACTATGGGCAATAGGTAATATTTTTCTTTAATTTATCAGATACTCACTGGAAGATCAAGTGGAACCTCAGACGGAAAAATTGCTTCCCTCCCGTACATAAGTAGAAACGGAGAGTACTTCGTTGTTAACTGCATCTTTGATCGCAAGGCGAATAATGTTGCACGGAGATAGAAGTCCCAGTTATTCTGCCTGTCATTAACAAGCTTCGCAAGTGCCCTGTAATAAAAACAAACACATTTTTTTAGAGTATCAAACTAGACATTAAGTTTATAAAAACACAGGAAAAAACTTACCTCTTGATGTTTTGATTGGTTTTTTCATCAAGTCCGTTAGTCTGAGGGTGGTAGGCAGCAGTAACACTTCGTTCTACTCCCAGGATAGAGCAGATCCCATTGTTGAGCTATTATAAAAAAAAAAAAAAAAAATTGGTACAGATAACATTTTTATTTACATTTTTTTTTTTCATATTTGTACTTTTAGAATACTTACTTGGTTGACAAACTCTCTACCCTGGTCCGAAAGAAACCTCTTGGGGCAACCATGGCGATAGATCAGGGAACAGATGTGCCCTGCCACCTCTGGAGCAGATTTTGTCTTCATAGGATAGGCTTCAACCCATTTCGAAAAATAATCAGTTGCTGTGAAAATGTACTGATAGCCTTCCACCGTTTTGGTTAAAGGTCCTATCAAGTCGATGCCAACAAGTTCCCAGACTGCAGACACCTAATGTGATTTGAAAAAATAATTAGTAAAATATTTTAATAAAGTCTACGTAAATAATCATTTCCTACCATACTGCACAAAAACACACACACACACACCTTAAAAAATACACATGAAAACGCTGGTATTGCCAAGACTAAAGAGGCATTCTTAACTTATCTTCTAAAAGCACACTTAAAAATAGCTTTGAAAAGCGGAGTGCGCAACATCATACAACTATATTGTATTACAGTATGTGATATATAATTTATGTTACTGCTATGAATTTTATGCATCTGGATTTATACAAAGCATTAGATACGTTGCAACATTATAGGTGAGTACATAGAATGAGAAGGAATGGGCTGGGGGAGAATGTGTGTACGTAGGTTGGTAAACAGAGGGTGGTTAATAATGGTACTTATTGGGTGACTGTTACCAGTGGGGTACATTAGGAGTAAGTCTTCGGTCGTATTCTATTTAATATATTAATTAATGACCTTGTAGAGGTGTTGAATATTAAAGTTGCAATCTTTGAAGATGAAACTAAATTCAGTAAAATGGTTAACACAATAGAGGACAGTGAACTGTTACAAATGGATCTGGATCGGTTGGAGGTTTGGTCTGGGACGTGGCAGATGAGGTTCAACACAGATACATGTAAGGTTATGCAAAAATGGGGATAAAAAATCCAGGCTGGTATTATGTACTAAATGGGAGAACAATTGGAACGACTGACATGGAAAAGGACTTAGGAGTCTTAGTTAACAGTAAATTTAGCTGTAGTGACCAGTGTCAGGCAGCTGCTGCCAAGGCAAATAAAATCATGGGGGGCATCAATAGGGGCATAGATGCCCACGACAAGGAAATAATTCTACCGCTGTACAAATCACTAGTCAGACCACACATGGAATACTGTGTACAGTACTGGTCAGACCACACATGGAATACTGTGTACAGTACTGGTCAGACCACACATGGAATACTGTGTACAGTACTGGTCAGACCACACATGGAATACTGTGTACAGTACTGTTCATAGCACACATGGATTAACTATGTGCATATAAGTTAGATATGCACATTGGGTTTAGGTGTATGATAAGTTTACCTTAATGCACTGTAACGGTTGCGTTGAAATGAGGGGCCTTCCAACCTTTTGGCACTTCTCGCATTCCATAATCTGTGGGAAAAAATTATATTACTACCAATACACATTTAATTCTGTAAAAAATATGTAAATCATTAATACATACCCAGTTTGTGACATCTATTGTCATTCTCTTCCAATACCACCTGTTAGAGAGAGTAGAACAAGTTTTTTTAATACCTGAATGACCACCTATGGGTAATGCATGTACCTCTTTGAATAAGGCGAAGGCTTCCTCCTTTGATTTCACAAGCTTTTTTGTCCCAAAGTAGACCTCGCCATCTGGAATAAAACATACATTAATGAAAAATCTATTTATTTAAAGCCATTTTGAAAAACAAGTGATATATTAACGGTTTTAGATAGTCACCCTTAAGAGAAAATCTGGCACAGGACCGTTTAAAGTTGAATTTCTGTGCAGTGTTGAATCCGGATGGTGTTTCACCAGTGGTGAGGAATTTGTAGATATGTTCATATGTCTCCTCCATGTCTATAATATTGAAATGCACATTTTATGCTATTCATATTTCAATCTTTGAAAGCCATCCATAACTCTGGGAATGCAATTTTAAACATCAGCTCTACCTAAATAATTATCATACAAATATAAAAAAAAATATTAATTTTTTCATAACAATATTAAAATAAAAAAACATAGTGTAATGTATCCAAATACTTAACCCTACAATGTTATGTATGTTAATAAACATAGGAACATGTCAAAACAATAGAGATTTTACTCACCGACTTGAAATATCTAAAATACAAAGCACTGATATAGATGAAATCAAATCCTAAAAATATGAAAGTAAAAATTATTTTCTTGATAAGAATAGTTACATACATTGTGCCTAGGGAAGATTATATCTAATATGATACAGTGTGTGAAAGTGAATTCAGAAGATACAGCGTCTGGCAGCATTATATTAAAGGGGTATTCCAGGCAATAACATTTATTCTTATAAATCAACTGGATACAGAAAGTTAAACATATCAGTAAATTATTTATATAAAACATTCAAAATCCTTCCAATAGTTATTAGCTGCTGAAGTTGAGTTGTTCTTTTCTTTCTAACTGCTCTATGATGATGTCATGTCTCAGAGCTGTACATGGAAGGAGCTAATCTCCATATTAACTGTATGGGAATTTGCCTGAAATACACCTTTAATTTTTCATATAGAGGGTCAGCATCCGCCAACAAAGTGAGGAGCCATCTGGCCATCAAGTTCTACACAGAGAAGATTTACCTTGAACAAGTCACAGTTGTATGTACCCTCTTAGACTATAGAGAACACATGAAGAATTGTGAGTCACTTATATCATAGTGAATTCTCCTCACGATGTCCTATCAGAGCTGTAGTCACTTATCATGGTGTATTCTCCTCACTATGTCCCATCAGAGCTGTAGTCACTTATCATGGTGTATTCTCCTCACTATGTCCCATCAGAGCTGTAGTCACTTATATCATTGTGAATTCTCCTCACGATGTCCTATCAGAGCTGTAGTCACTTATAATGGTGTATTCTCCTCACTATGTCCCATCAGTGCTGTAGTCACATGTAAATTCTGCAGTGATGATGGGTAAAACCACAACTCCTAGCATATCCTTACCACTAATTAGGTGATACTGTGAGCTGTACTCTAACATATTAACAACTACTTTAGCCCCGTGTGTTTAATTTCAAAATGGTACTTTTGATTATTGCATCCATCAATCACAACAGGCTTGAAAATGACTTGGGGAGGGGGGCATGCTGGTTGTTAGAAATATTAAGGACCAGCATGCCCTGAATCAGACTATGGTTCTGCAGCTTAACCAAAACAACAACTTTAAGCATGTTGCACTAAATAATAGTATAATAAGGGTTATAGTGGGGTTATAGTGCTACATGCTTGCTGTAATCGTTTTTGCCCTGAGTCAGAGCTATAGGCTAGATCAAGGAATGCTTACAGTTGAAGTTACTAGCTACAACGCCTAGCATGCCCTTATACCGCATATACCGTATATGGGCTTATACTTTAGCTGACCAAAACTACAACTCCAAACATCTTGCACTATATAGTAGTTCAATTTAGATTATGTTGAAACATGATGGGAGTTGAAGTTTTGGTTTGGGGCAGCTGAAGAACCATATGCTAAATCAGGGCATGTTTGGATTTGTAGTAAGTTAGTAACTAACTGCAGCATCCAGCATTCATGCCAAATTACAGCAAATAAAATTAAGTATGAAATGATGCACAAAAACTGGAACAACAAAAATTGTCTGAGTCCTTAAGACCAAAATGGGCTGTTTCCTTGAGATTTAATGGTTTTTCCTATATTTTCTTTATTATATGTGGGTGGAGCATCTGTATAGGTGTGACTTACATAAGGTTGGTGACACAGGGGCCCCGTCATAATCTTTTGCCCGTGGGCCCTATGATACAGCCCTAAACAAAATGTTACATTTTTACAAGGAGTAATAGTGGAAAATACCCCCAAAAATGTGTTACCCCATCACTTCTGAGTAAGGAAATACCCAATAAGTGGACGTCAAGTGCACTACGGGCGAACTACAATGCTCATAAAAGAGGGATTGCCATTGAGCTTTTGGAAAGTGAATTTGGCCATATGCATTTACAAAGCCCCCCGTGGGGCCAGAACAGTTGACACCCTCACATATGACCCCATTTTGGAAACTACACTCTTCATGGAATTTTATAAGGGGTGCAGTGAGAATTCACACCACAATGGCATTTGACAGATTTTTCGAACAGTGGGCTGTGCAAATTAATAATAAAAATTTTCATTTTCAATAAATACTGTTCAAAAAATCCGTCAAACACCTTTGTGGTTTTAAATTTCTCTATACCCCTTGTTACGTTCAGTGAGGGGTGTAGTTTCCAAAATGGGATCACATGTGGGTATTTATTGTTTAGCGCTTATGTCAGAACCACTGATAATTCAGCCACCCCTGTGCAAATCAATCACCAATTTGGCCCTCAAATGTAAATGGTGTGCTCTCCCTTCTGAGCCTTGTAGTGCGTCCGCAGAGCACTTTGCGTCCACATATGGGGTATCTCTGTACTCAGAAGAAATTGCATTACAAATTTTGGGGGGCTTTTTTGTCTTTCAATGCTTGTGAAAATTAAATGTATGGGGCAACACCAGCATGTGAGTGAAAATTATTACTTTTTTTTTTTATACACTAACATGCTGCTATAGAACACAGCTTTCTTTTCTTAAGGGGTAAATGGAGAAAATGCCCCACCAAAATATGTTAGGCAAATTCTCCCAAATATGGCGATACCCCATATGTGGCCCTAAACTGTTGCCTTCAAATACGACAGGGCTCCAAATAAGAGCTCCATGAGCATGAGATCTAAATTAGGGATTGCATAGGGGTGGACATAGGGGTATTTTACGCCAGTGATTCCAAAACAGGGTGCCTCCAGCTGTTGCAAAACTCCCAAATACTGGGAGTTGTTGTTTTGCAACAGCTGGAGGCTCCATTTTTGAAACAGTGCCATTCCAGACATTTTCAGTTTTTATTGGGGATGGGGCTGTGTGGGGGTATGTGTATATATAGTGTTTTGTACTTTTTACATTAGTGTAGTGTAGTGTTTTTAGGGTACAGTCACAGGGGCGGGGCGGGGCGGGGCGGGGGGGGGGGGGGTCACAGTAGTTGCCCGCTGAGAGTTTGAGCTGAAGCTAAAAACTTGCTGCATCTCCAACTTTCAGAGCGAAACTCAATGTAAGCCCCTGCCCATGTGAGTGTACCCTGTACATTCACATTGGGGGGGAGGGGGTCAAACATCCAGCTGTTGCAAAACTAAAACTCCCAACATGTAGGGTGTATCAGTGAATGCTGGGAATTGTAGTTAGTTATGCAACAGCTGGAGGCAGACAACTAAAACTCTCAACATGTGCTTTGGCTGTCTCGGCTTCTTGGGAGTTGTACTTTTCAAACTGTAGCCCTTAAGATGTTTCTAAACTACAAATCCCAGCATGCCCAGACTGTCCAGGAATAGGCAGTGAGTTGTAGTTCTGCAACATCTGAAGAGGCAAATGTTGCAGAACTACAACTCACAGCATTCCTATACCGTGGCTGCATCTTTAATTGCCACAGCTGTCCGAATACAGTCAACCCAAAAATCATAGGAGGGAGGGTCATAGACTTGCTTGAATCGGTGTGGAGGTAATAGGTGTGTGGGTCACCTGCTAGGTAGAGGCCTAGCAGGTGACCCACACACCTATTACCTCCACACCGATTCAAGCAAGTCTATGACCCTCCCTCCTATGATTTTTGGGTTGACTGTATTCGGACAACTGTGGCAATTAAAGATGCAGCCACCCCAAAATATGTACCAGCCCGATTCACTAACAAAATATTACATACATGAACCCAGCGTCATACGCTCGGGCAGGTCACTCACCACGCTACAGCTTCTCCAGGTTATATGGAAGATGCAGACTGCGCATGGGCAGCTGGCCTCCCTACGCAAATTGCGTATGGAAGGACAACTGAGCATGCGCAATACTAACTTTACCCCTACGCTATTTGCGTAGTGCTGCGCCTGCGCAGTACCAACTTTAGCCCTACGCTATTTGCGTAGTGCTGCGCATGCGCAGTACTACTTTACCTGCGCCCGATGCTCTACTTTCTGTTCCCCGCTCCCTGAGCGTTAACGGGGGACGGGGAGTAGAGCTGCGGGCGTGGGGCGCTCGCGGGGAGGCTGAGTGATGACAGCGCCATCGGGCATAGAGATCCCGATAGCGCTGTGGATCGCTCCCTGAGCGTTTTAATGGGGGACGGGGAGTAGAGGTGCGGGCGTGGGGCGCTCGCGGGGAGGCTGAGTGATGACAGCGCTATCGGGCATGGGGAGTAGAGCTGCGGGGGACGGGGAGTAGAGGTGCGGGCGTGGGGCGCTCGCGGGGAGGCTGAGTGATGACAGCGCCATCGGGCATGGGGAGTAGAGCTGCGGGGGACGGGGAGTAGAGCTGCGGGCGTGGGGCGCTCGCGGGGAGGCTGAGTGATGACAGCGCCATCGGGCATGGGGAGTAGAGCTGCGGGGGACGGGGAGTAGAGGTGCGGGCGTGGGGCGCTCGCGGGGAGGCTGAGTGATGACAGCGCCACCCGATAACGCTGTGGATGAACAGTACATGTCATAATACTGTAAATGTATATGAGGCAGCCGTATGAGCTGCGTACATGTGTGAACTTCTGTCGGGCCACAGAGGCCATGAGAGCTCCGTACAGCTTCACCTATCACAGGGTGTGGAGATCCTCTCCCTGTGATAGCCACACTGAGACTGCTGTGCGCATCGATGCGTGACGTTTAAATATGTCACGTGACAAGAGAGAGCCAATAGGATGTGATGGAGGCGGACCATCTCATTCTATGGCAAATCTCATTCCACGGCAATGCAGAGGCCGCTGGGGAGACTGTCAGCATGGAGACGAGGAGCCGCCGGGGGACCGGGAGACCGGAGGAGAACAGAGAGGAGACCCGGGCACCGGAGAACAGAGAGGAGACCCGGGCACCGGAGAAGATAGAGGAGACCCGGGCACCGGAGAAGATAGAGGAGACCCGGGCACCGGAGAGAGAGGAGACCCGGGCACCGGAGAGAGAGGAGACCCGGGCACCGGAGAGAGAGGAGACCCGGGCACCGGAGAACATAGAGGAGACCCGGGCACCGGAGAACATAGAGGAGACCCGGGCACCGGAGAGAGAGGAGAAGGCGGAGGTGCGGGGCCCTGTGCGGGCGGAGAAGAGTGCGGGACCCCAGGAGCGGAGGAAAAGGGAGGCCCCGGAGATCCCACAGGGGAGACCGAAATCCGGGAGAGTCTGGAAGGAGAACAAGAAGAGGTGAGAGAGAGGAACAGACCCCCCCCCCCCCCCAATATATATATATATACACAGAGGAGACCACCCCCCAATATATATATATACAGAGGAGACCCCCCCCAATATATATATACAGAGGAGACCACCCCCCAATATATATATATACAGAGGAGACCACCCCCCAATATATATATACACAGAGGAGACCCCCCCCAATATATATATACACAGAGGAGACCCCCCCCAATATATATATATATACACAGAGGAGACCACCCCCCAATATATATATATACAGAGGAGACCCCCCCCAATATATATATATATACAGAGGAGACCACCCCCCAATATATATATATACAGAGGAGACCACCCCCCAATATATATATATACAGAGGAGACCACCCCCCAATATATATATATACAGAGGAGACCACCCCCCAATATATATATATACAGAGGAGACCACCCCCCAATATATATATACAGAGGAGACCACCCCCCAATATATATATACAGAGGAGACCACCCCCCAATATATACAGAGGAGACCACCCCCCAATATATATATACAGAGGAGACCACCCCCCAATATATATATATACAGAGGAGACCCCCCCCAATATATATATACAGAGGAGACCACCCCCCAATATATATATATACAGAGGAGACCACCCCCCAATATATATATATATACAGAGGAGACCACCCCCCAATATATATATATACAGAGGAGACCACCCCCCAATATATATATATACAGAGGAGACCACCCCCCAATATATATATATACAGAGGAGACCACCCCCCAATATATATATACAGAGGAGACCACCCCCCAATATATATATACAGAGGAGACCACCCCCCAATATATATATATACAGAGGAGACCCCCCCCCAATATATATATATACAGAGGAGACCCCCCCCCAATATATATATACAGAGGAGACCCCCCCCCAATATATATATATACAGAGGAGACCACCCCCCAATATATATATATATACAGAGGAGACCACCCCCCAATATATATATACAGAGGAGACCACCCCCCAATATATATATATACAGAGGAGACCACCCCCCAATATATATATATATACAGAGGAGACCACCCCCCAATATATATACAGAGGAGACCACCCCCCAATATATATATATACAGAGGAGACCACCCCCCAATATATATATATATAGAGGAGACCACCCCCCAATATATATATACAGAGGAGACCACCCCCCAATATATATATACAGAGGAGACCACCCCCCAATATATATATATACAGAGGAGACCACCCCCCAATATATATATATATACAGAGGAGACCACCCCCCAATATATATATATATACAGAGGAGACCCCCACCCAATATATATATATATACAGAGGAGACCCCCACCCCCCAATATATATATATATACAGAGGAGACCCCCCCCCCAATATATATATATATACAGAGGAGACCCCCCCCCCCCAATATATATATATATACAGAGGAGACCCCCCCCCCCAATATATATATATATACAGAGGAGACCACCCCCCAATATATATATATATACAGAGGAGACCACCCCCCAATATATATATATATACAGAGGAGACCCCCCCCAATATATATATATATACAGAGGAGACCCCCCCCCAATATATATATATACAGAGGAGACCACCCCCCAATATATATATACAGAGGAGACCCCCCCCAATATATATATATATACAGAGGAGACCACCCCCCAATATATATATATATATACAGAGGAGACCACCCCCCAATATATATATACAGAGGAGACCACCCCCCAATATATATATATACAGAGGAGACCACCCCCCAATATATATATATACAGAGGAGACCACCCCCCAACATATATATATACAGAGGAGACCACCCCCCAATATATATATACAGAGGAGACCACCCCCCAATATATATATACAGAGGACAGAAAAGGTAATGGAATTCTCAGCTCACCCTCCAGGGCCCCAGGCGCACGGACTGTGCGAGGCAGCACTGTTATAGCAAAAACAAGAAACTGGATGTCCAGCGCCAAGATTCGTGCAAAACGGATTCTTTAATGCTTAAAAAGCCATAACAGGGGTCAATGTGACGCGTTTCAGATGCGTTAGCACCCTTAATCGTACATAAGATAAAACCACATTTGTCTGGGTATATATAGAGGAAATGACATGGTTCTCCCAGGTGGAAGGAAAAGTAATTGCTCACATGACCGACCTCCTGGAGTCAGACATTAACCCCTTACAACCACAAAGTAAAATATACATAGTATAACATACAAAAGTGTTGGTTAAGACAAAAGTACACATTTAGGGGCATACATATGTTCGCAAAGTGTAAAGAACTTATTACATGTAGAGGAATTATTATTTAAATTTTCAAATACGCATTCATATGTATGTACCTAGGGTGTGTAAAAAACGCACACATGTCAGGGAAACCTGTGTGAATAGGTCACAATTACTTCAAAGAGGAGATTGAGGAAAGACATGCATGGTTGTACAAATGTATTCGAACAGAAATTGACAAAATTTATATATAGAAGAAGTACATTTTATATTCTGAATAATACAAAAACAAACCCAGATGCATGTCCCGCTAATGTTTAAACCCGATTTCTGGACTCCAACATGCTGCTACATAAATAAAATGTATCTATAGTAAATATAAAAAAAAAAAAAAAAGTTTTTTTATATATTAAATTATATAGCAAAAAAGAGCTCAGATAGACAGCAGAGCCACATATGAATATATGGATACAAATATGACATTTGCTGCTTCCAAAAACATGAGGGCAAAAAAAGAGAGGGCAGAAAAAATACAGGATGCCATAACACTGAAATTTGGAAAAAACGAGGGAAATGTAAAAATAGTATGTAATACTAATTTAAATATTTAATAGTACAAAATAACATCTTGTCTTTTGTTTAAGCCCTGAGGCGCCCTGGTTCCCAATTTGATGATCCAGTATACCTCGCGGTTCAACAATTTCTGTCTATAGTTACCACCGCGTTTGGGCAAAAAAACTTTTTCAATAGCAGATAACTTAATAGAGGAAAAATCCCCGTGATGGTGTTGGGCACAATGTAGTGATACAGATGAAACATTTCTGGAATTAAAGTGAGGTATATCTGATAAATGTTTCCTAATACGGGTTTTAAGACTATTGGTGGTGCACCCCACGTACTGTACCTTGCACGTCACACACGACAGGAGATACACGACATATTTTGTATTACAGTTGATGTATTGTCTAATGTTATATGTCGCTCCTGTCGCGTATGACGTGACCACAGACGTGGGAGACAGGATATTGCAGCAGATGCAGCGTGTATGTCCGCATCTGTAAATGCCTACAGTTTTCAACCAGGTAGGTGAAATAGTAGTGTGGGAAGAAAAAAGTGAGGGCGAAATAGACTGACCAAGTGTTGGAGCACGTTTAGCCACACACCGAAGACCTGCATGCATGGTATCTGAAAGTTGAGGATCAGATGAAATTAATGGTAAGTATTTTTTTATAATACTGCAAATCTGGGGAAATTGGAGACTATATTGTGTAGAAAAGACCATGGGTTTAAAAGTACTGTTTGTAATTCTCGGGTGTTGGCTTTTGAGTAGACGGTCTCGGCTCCTGGATCGGGCAATGTTGTCTGCACGATCCAGTGACCACTGTGGATATCCTCTGTTGCGAAGGCGTTTGGATAACGCATTCATTTCAACAGAAAAATCCATATCCCTAGTGCAATTCCGTCTGGTTCTGATAGCTTCTCCAATAGGAAGGTTATGGATGACATGTGGGGGGTGACACGAACGAGCATGTAAGATGGAATTAACCGCAGTTTCTTTGCGATAAGTAGTAGATATAATTTTTTGAGAATCCGTGTCACCCCTCATAGTCACATCCAAAAAAGACACGTTAAAAATGCAATGATTAACTGTAAAGCATAAATTCAGCATGTTGGAGTTCAAAAAATCTTTGAAACAATCCAAATCTTTGGCATCCCCCCTCCATATAAATAGCAAATCATCAATATACCTGCCATACCAATGTATATGGGACTTGAATATATTAGTAGATGAATATAAATACAAACTTTCCCAATAGGCCATGTATATATTAGCTATAGATGGGGAAAAACGTGCGCCCATCGGGGCCCCGGTGGTCTGCAGGAAGAACTGATCATCAAACATAAAAAAATTGTGAGTAAGTAAATAATCCAAAACGATGATCATATATTCCTGCAGACCAGCGGGGTATTCAGAATATGTGGTCAGAAACCAACTCATAGCAGTTTTTGCCTGACTGTGGGGAATTACAGAATAAAGTGAAGTTACATCGGCTGTAATCCACGTTAGTCCCTTAGACCACTCTAAACTTTCTATTGCTGATAAAAGATGTTTTGTATCCTGGATGTATCCAGGCATAGTAGGAACGAGTGGTTGAAGGAGATTATCTAGCCAGGCGGATAGGTTCTCATTAAGGGAACCTATCCCAGCAACTATGGGTCTGACTGGTGGGGGGAAACAATTTTTGTGTATCTTGGGGAGTGAATGGAAGATAGCTGTAACTGGATGTTCAATTTTGATGTAATCTGCTTCAGATTTAGATATAAATCCATTCTGCTCCCCAAGATCCACAAGTTCTCTGAGTTGCTCCTTGAAAATGGAACAGGGGTTGCTGGATAACCGTCTGTAGGTAGTAACATCCGACAGTAATTCTAAGTTTAATTTTTTATATAGACCGGCATCCAGCAACACCACTGCTCCCCCCTTGTCGGCTTGCCGTACGACCAAATCGGACATATTAGATATGTCCTTCAAGGCCGCACGTTCCTGAAAGGAAAGATTGGAACTAGTGGTGGTTCTGGACTGAGATAGAATAGTCAAGTCACGCTCAACAGCCTCCTGAAAAAAATCAAGAGACTGTGTGCGCGACATGACTGGATAGAAATGAGGATTTTTGGTTGCAAACTTAGGGATAGATTGCGGCATAGAGGAAGAGGGTTCATGCATATGTTGTAATTCAGATGAAACACATAATTCTGCAAATGAACAACGTAAAACACTTTCCAAACCATTATGAGGAAGCATAGAGTTAACATCATGGCCCTCTACTACATGACTTTCCTGGTTATTGCCCAAAAATTCTATCTCATTAGTGTCCATGGAATTGTCCATCTGAAAAAAATGTTTGCGTATAGTAATCCCTCTCACAAATCTATTCACATCTAGTAAGGTAGAAAATAAATCAAAAGTTCGGGTAGGAGAAAATGATAGTCCTCTCGATAATAAAGTAATATGATGTGTAGACAGTACCTTTGCAGATAAATTGTATACAGGGATTGTTAGTTCCTCTTGCGATTCCGCTGGGGGTTCCTTCTTCTGTTTGGCAGAGCGATGTTTTCTGCCACCCCGTCGTTTTTTGACTGCTTAGATTTAACAGATGCTGATGGATTTTGAGGGGCATTAGTGATGGAGTTGCCTGGACGAGCAGAATCAATGGTTTCTGGAGCGGAGTCAGACGAATCCATTTCTGTGGAGCTGAAGTTCACTCTCTGCATACTCCTGCTACGACGATGGTGTTTGAATTTTCTTAGAATTGAACGGGGGGTGCCGGATTTTGTATCAGTTTGAGGCCAGATGTAGACATTGTTCGTCTTATAGTCCTGCATATCTCTTAACAGTTTGGACTGTTTTATGTCCATGATCGTGGCTTCCAATTTATCCAGATTTTCTTGGATTTTCTTATCTAGATCTTTAAATGCAGAGTTGTCTTCAAATTGTGCAACAGCACTTTGTAGTGTAGTGATGTTGATTTGAATGTCTTTCAAAGCATTCTCCTCGTATTTTATGAGGAGTTTGATGAAACGTAATGATGAATCAGTTAGAATCTCTTCCCACTCAATTTTGAAGGCATCACAATATATGGTGGAAGGGAATTTCCTGATCCTGAGCCCACGTGGAATCATTTTATCGTCAAAGTATTTTTGCAATGTCGATATGTCCCATGTGAGTCTCAGCTCCTGTATGAGTGCGGTTTCCAATTGAGACATGTGAATGCGTAGGTCCACGACCTCCTGTTTTTCTTGGCTAGCACTGTTTAGCATGGTGTTGATTTTCAAAGCACGAGCCTTCCGATCCTCAGCAGACTTTAAACACGCGCTGGTATTCATATTCTCAGCCGGTGTGCTGGTGGTCATTGTCTCGGAAGGTAGGGGCAGGGAATAAATCCCCAGGGGAGCACGAGATATAAAGCCTTGATGAGAACAGAAAAGGTAATGGAATTCTCAGCTCACCCTCCAGGGCCCCAGGCGCACGGACTGTGCGAGGCAGCACTGTTATAGCAAAAACAAGAAACTGGATGTCCAGCGCCAAGATTCGTGCAAAACGGATTCTTTAATGCTTAAAAAGCCATAACAGGGGTCAATGTGACGCGTTTCAGATGCGTTAGCACCCTTAATCGTACATAAGATAAAACCACATTTGTCTGGGTATATATAGAGGAAATGACATGGTTCTCCCAGGTGGAAGGAAAAGTAATTGCTCACATGACCGACCTCCTGGAGTCAGACATTAACCCCTTACAACCACAAAGTAAAATATACATAGTATAACATACAAAAGTGTTGGTTAAGACAAAAGTACACATTTAGGGGCATACATATGTTCGCAAAGTGTAAAGAACTTATTACATGTAGAGGAATTATTATTTAAATATATATATACAGAGGAGACCACCCCCCAATATATATATATATACAGAGGAGACCACCCCCCAATATATATATACAGAGGAGACCACCCCCAATATATATATATATATATATATATATATATATATATATATATATACATATACAGAGGAGACCACCCCCCCAATATATATATATATACAGAGGAGACCACCCCCCAATATATATATACAGGGGAGACCGAAATCCGGGAGAGTCTGGAAGGAGAACAAGAAGAGGTGAGAGAGAGGAACAGACCCCCCCCCAATATATATATATATATATATATATATATATATATATATATATATATACATACAGAGGAGACCACCCCCCAATATATATATACAGTGGAGACCACCCCCCAATATATATATACAGTGGAGACCACCCCCCAATATATATATACAGAGGAGACCACCCCCCCAATATATATATACAGTGGAGACCACCCCCCAATATATATATACAGTGGAGACCACCCCCCAATATATATATACAGTGGAGACCACCCCCCAATATATATATATACAGAGGAGACCACCCCCCAATATATATACATACAGAAGAGACCACTCCCCAATATATATATATATATATATATATATATACACACAGAGGAGACCACCCCCCCAATATATATATATATATATATATATACACAGAGGAGACCACCCCCCAATATATATATATACAGAGGAGAACACCCCCAATATATATATATACAGTGGAGACCACCCCCCAATATATATATACAGTGGAGACCACCCCCCAATATATATATACAGAGGAGACCACCCCCCAATATATATATATACAGAGGAGACCACCCCCCAATATATATATATATATATATATATATATATATATATATATATATATATATACACACACACACAGAGGAGACCACCCCCCAATATATATATATATATATATATATATATATATACACAGAGGAGACCACCCCCCAATATATATATATACAGAGGAGACCACCCCCCAATATATATATACAGAGGAGACCACCCCCCAATATATATATACAGTGGAGACCACCCCCCAATATATATATACAGTGGAGACCACCCCCCAATATATATATACAGTGGAGACCACCCCCCAATATATATATACAGTGGAGACCACCCCCCAATATATATATACAGTGGAGACCACCCCCCAATATATATATACAGTGGAGACCACCCCCCAATATATATATACAGTGGAGACCACCCCCCAATATATATATACAGAGGAGACCACCCCCCAATATATATATATATATACAGAGGAGACCACCCCCCAATATATATATATATATATATATATATACACAGAGGAGACCACTCCCCAATATATATATATATACACAGAGGAGACCACCCCCCAATATATATATACAGAGGAGACCACCCCCCAATATATATATATATACACAGAGGAGACCACCCCCCAATATATATATACAGAGGAGACCACCCCCCAATATATATATATACAGAGGATACCACCCCCCAATATATATATATATATATATACAGAGGAGACCACCCCCCAATATATATATATATATACAGAGGAGACCACCCCCCAATATATATATATATATATACAGAGGAGACCACCCCCCAATATATATATATATATATATACAGAGGAGACCACCCCCCAATATATATATATATATATATATATATATATACAGAGGAGACCACCCCCCAATATATATATATATATATATACAGAGGAGACCACCCCCCAATATATATATATATATATATACAGAGGAGACCACCCCCCAATATATATATATATACAGTGGAGACCACCCCCCAATATATATATACAGTGGAGACCACCCCCCAATATATATATACAGTGGAGACCACCCCCCAATATATATATACAGTGGAGACCACCCCCCAATATATATATACAGAGGAGACCACCCCCCAATATATATATATACAGAGGAGACCACCCCCCAATATATATATATATATATATATACACAGAGGAGACCACTCCCCAATATATATATATATATATATATATATATATATATATATATACAGAGGAGACCACCCCCCAATATATATATATATACACAGAGGAGACCACCCCCCAATATATATATACAGAGGAGACCACCCCCCAATATATATATATACAGAGGAGACCACCCCCCAATATATATATATATATATATATATACAGAGGAGACCACCCCCCAATATATATATATATACAGAGGAGACCACCCCCCAATATATATATATATATATACAGAGGAGACCACCCCCCAATATATATATATATATATATATATATATATACAGAGGAGACCACCCCCCAATATATATATACAGAGGAGACCACCCCCCAATATATATATACAGAGGAGACCACCCCCCAATATATATATACAGAGGAGACCACCCCCCAATATATATATACAGAGGAGACCACCCCCCAATATATATACAGAGGAGACCACCCGAATGTATACAGAGGAGACCACCCGAATGTATACAGAGGAGACCACCCGAATGTATACAGAGGAGACCACCCGAATGTATACAGAGGAGACCACCCGAATGTATACAGAGGAGACCACCCGAATGTATACAGAGGAGACCACCCCAATGTATACAGAGGAGACCACCCGAATGTATACAGAGGAGACCACCCCAATGTATACAGAGGAGACAACCCCAATGTATACAGAGGAGACCACCCCAATGTATACAGAGGAGACCCCCCCCCAATGTATACAGGGGAGACCCCCCCCCCCCAATATATACAAAGGGGAACCTCCACAATATAAAGACCCCCCTATATATTTAGAATGCCATCCAGGAATGCTGGGATTTGTAATAATCCAGGAGATCACTGGGGGATCCGATCTGTTATAATCCAGGAGATCACAGGGGGGGGTCTGTTATAATCCAGGAGATCACAGGGGGGGGTCTGTTATAATCCAGGAGATCACAGGGGGGGTCTGTTATAATCCAGGAGATCACTGGGGGATCTGTTATAATCCAGGAGATCACTGGGGGATCTGTTATAATCCAGGAGATCACTGGGGGATCTGTTATAATCCAGGAGATCACTGGGGGATCTGTAATAATCCAGGAGATCACTGGGGATCTGATCTATGGTAATTCAGGAGATCACTGGGGGATCCGATCTGTAATAATCCTGGAGATCACTGGGGGATCCGATCTCTAATAATCCGGGAGATCACTGGGGGATCCGATCTCTAATAATTTGGGAGATCACTGGGGGATCCGATCTGTAATAATCCGGGAGATCACTGGGGGATCCGATCTCTAATAATTCGGGAGATCACTGGGGGATCCGATCTGTAATAATCCAGGAGATCACTGGGGGATCTGATCTGTGGTAATTCAGGAGATCACTGGGGGATCCGATCTCTAATAATTCAGGAGATCACTGGGGGATCTGATCTCTAATAATTTGGGAGATCACTGGGGGATCCGATCTGTAATAATCCAGGAGATCACTGGGGGATCTGATCTGTGGTAATTCAGGAGATCCCAGGATCCTCCCCGGCAGCCGACCCTCTTCTGATTGATTCAGTGGTGAAGTTTTTCCTTCTCATTTGGATGAGGTTCGTCCAATGATT
This sequence comes from Hyla sarda, assembly GCF_029499605.1. NCBI lineage: Eukaryota > Metazoa > Chordata > Amphibia > Anura > Hylidae > Hyla > Hyla sarda. The sequence goes on from NC_079195.1 coordinate 2,035,579, forward strand.
AAGGGGGAGGGGTGGGACCACCCTGCGCTGTGAGGAATTTCCTGTCCCTTTCCCCATTGACCACCAGGGGGCGCTCTTTATTACTTCTCTCTCAACTAATCGATAACTAATTGTGAAAGTTTATAAGTATTTTCATGATTGATTAGTTGTTGCGTTTCGAGAGGTCACATTGATTTACTATGTATATTTGTACCTGTGGCCCCGGCAGCCTGTGTTGTAAGAGGGGCCCCGCACACATGATCCTCTGCTTCCTGCAGCTCCTCTCTGCGACTATCAGGAGTCCCCAGCTCTCAGCCCCCCCAATCTACTTACCAGACCCCACAGCACTCCAGCCCCCCCAAATTTGTTTTAGTTCTGGTATAACCAAAAATTACAAACCCGAGTGTCGCCAGTCAGCAATAGCTGATAATATCCCTGTATGAGCCATTAGCCCAGACCTCTGATGAAGTTCTGAGGAGTGAAACATGTCAGGGGGGCTATGTCATGTGACTGTATTTACTATCACTTCATGTCACATAGATATTGTGTATTTTTTATATCATATATAAGCATTTTTGGCTGCAGGCCAAACAGATGATAAAAATGGACCTGCGACACAGGCTTATTAAAAGCTCAGAAACCTAGCCCCCCTGACATGTTTTGCTCCTCAGAGCTTCATCAGAGGTCTGGGTAAGTCATCCCTGGGACAGTTTAGTTATAGCCTCTGTCTGTGACATCACAACAAAAGGGGAGGAGCCTAGGCCTCCAATCATATTACTCCATATATGTCCCCCTTACACGTTTCACTCCTCAGAGCTTCATCAGAGGTCTGGGCTATATTACAAAGCTATTGGTGAGTGGGGATTTTTAAAGGGGTATTCCAGGCAAAAACTTTTTTTATATATATCAACTGGCTCCGGAAAGTTAAACAGATTTGTAAATTACTTCTATTAAATAATCTTAATCCTTCCAATAGTTATTAGCTTCTGAAGTTGAGTTGCTGTTTTCTGTTTAACTGCTCTCTGATGACTCACGTCCCTGGAGCTGTCCAGTTCCTATGGGGATATTTTCCCATCATGCACAGCTCCCGGAACGTGACATCATCATTGAGCAGTTAGACAGAAAACTCCAGAAGCTAATAACTATTGGAAGGATTAAGATTTTTTAATAGAAGTAATTTACAAATCTGTTTAACTTTCCGGAGCCAGTTGATATATAAAAAAAAGGTTTTGCCTGGAATCCCCCTTTCATTTTTGGTTATACGGAGACTGTTCCTAAAGCACAAATAAGTAATATTGGGGGGGGGGGGGGGGGGGGGGGACTGGTGTTGTTTATAGTTGGAAACCTTACCCATTTCTCCACTGGGGTATTTTTTGTTATAATTGAAGATGGGGAGGGGGGCGCTCCGGGGACTGGTAAGGGGCCGGGTCCCATACAGGGGATTGCGGGGAGTCCCAGCCGTCACCTGCAATGTGATCAGACACAAATCTTCTATCCTGTGGATAAGGGATTAGTAAGATTCCCCGGGGGACCCCTTTAATATGCAGATGGTTGTGGTAAATGGTGAGGACGTAAACCGGTCAGATCTGGTTCCTAAATCACAGAGAAGACTTTAAAGCAATTATTTCCAAACAGCGTGTCTCCAGCTGTTGCAAGACTACGATTTCTGGCATGACAGGACAGAGCGGAGCAGAAGGTCCCGCCCCTCTAGCTGAGTGAATTATCATATTGGTGGAAATTACTTAATGTGGACTTCTACTTAATAGGGGGGATTCCCTACCTGCATGACTACTCTGCTCAAAATACTAAAGGGAACACAATGTAACGGGAACGGCGCAATGTAACGGCGCAATGTAACGGCGCAATGTAACGGCGCAATGTAACGACACAATGTAACAGCACAGTGTAACGGCGCAATGTAACGGCGCAATGTAACGGCGCAATGTAACGGCGCAATGTAACGGCGCAATGTAACGGCGCAATGTAACGGCGCAATGTAACGGCGCAATGTAACAGCACAGTGTAACGGCGCAATGTAACGGCGCAATGTAACGGCGCAATGTAACGGGAACGGCGCAATGTAACGGGAACGGCGCAATGTAACGACACAATGTAACTTCAAGTCACTGACACTTGTGTGAGATCCCACTGTCCACTCAGGAAGAACACTGATTGACAATCAATTTCACATGGAACAGACAACACGTGGAAATTATAGGCAATTAGCAAGACACCCCCAATAAAGAAGTGGTTCTGCAGGTGGTGACCACAGACCACTTCTCAGTTCCTATGCTTCCTGGCTGATGTTTTGGTCACTTTTGAATGCTGGCGGTGCTTTCACTCTAGTGGTAGCATGAGACGGAGTCTACAACCCACACAAGTGGCTCAGGTAGTGCAGCTCATCCAGGATGGCACATCAATGCGAGCTGTGGCAAGAAGGTTTGCTGTGTCTGTCAGCGTAGTGTCCAGAGCATGGAGGCGCTACCAGGAGACAGGACAGTACATCAGGAGACGTGGAGGAGGCCGTAGGAGGGCAACAACCCAGCAGCAGGACCGCTACCTCCGCCATTATACAAGGAGGAGCACTGCCAGAGCCCTGCAAAATGACCTCCAGCAGGACACAAATGTGCATGTGTCCACTCAAACGGTCAGACACAGACTCCATGAGGGCGGTATGAGGGTCCGACGTCCACAGGTGGGGGTTGTGCTTACAGCCCAACACCGTGCAGGACGATTGGCATTTACCAGAGAACACCAAGATTGGCAAATTCACCACTGGCGTCCTGTGCTCTTCAAAGATGAAAGCAGGTTCACACTGAGCACATGTGACAGACGTGACGGAATCTGGAGACGCTGTGGAGAACGTTCTGCTGCCTGCAACATCCTCCATAACTGGTTTGGCGGTGGGTCAGTAATGGTGTGGGGTGATATTTCTTTGGGGGGCCGCACAGCCCTCCATGTGGTTACCAGAGGTAGCCTGACTGCCATTAGGTACCGAGATCCTCAGACCCCTTGTGAGACCATATGCTGGTGCGGTTGGGTTCCTCCTAATACAAGACAATGCTAGACCTCATGTGGCTGGAGTGTGTCAGCAGTTCCTACAAGAGGAAGGCATTGATGCTATGGACTGGCCGCCCGTTCCCCTGAATCCGATTGAGCACATCTGGGACGTCTCGCTCCATCCACCACAGACTGTCCAGGAGTTGGCGGATGCTTTAGTCCAGGTCTGGAGGACATCCCTCAGGAGACCATCCTCCACCTCATCAGGAGCATGCCCAGGCGTTGTAGGGAGGTCATATGGTCACGTGGAGGCCACACACACTACTGAGCCTCATTGGGACTTGTATTAAGGACATTACATAAAGTTGGATCAGCCTGTAGTGGGGTTTTCCACTGTGATTTTGAGGGTGACTCCATATCCAGACCTCCAGGGGTTCATACATTTCATTTCCATTGATAATTTTTGTGGGATTTTGTTGTCACATTCAACTATGTAACGAGGAAAGGATTTCATACGATTAGTTAATTCAGATCTAGGATGTGTTATCGCAGTGTGCACTTGATTTTTTTGAGCAGTGTACTTCCCTACCGAGGGCTTCTGCTTAATAGGGGGATTTTCTACCTAACAACTGGGGACATCTCCTAATATTGTCAGTGAGGGCTTCATGTTGGACGAGGTCACACACAGCGTTCCTGACACTGGATGCGCTGCCGACAGTCATGACCGGGCTCCCTGCAGCTCTGTGTCCCTTCTCGTAGCGGTGGATTTCCTGCGGACACAGAGCTATCGGGCCGCAGCACGGAGTCTGCTCTGCAAATACGCTGCGGTTGCGTTGTGTGTGACCCTACACTAAAAAAGCATCGGTGATTGGTATTGGCGAATACTTGAATACATAGTATTGGAACTTGTCTTATAAAAATGTCCGATGTCAGGGGGATCTATAGGAATGTTTTCCTGTCCCCCTTGTAGGAGATGTGGGGGGGGGTCTCTGTAGGAATGTTGACCCCTCCCCCCTTGTAGCTGATGTTGGATGTCTTCATAATATTACAATAATAATAATATTTTCATTATTAATAATATTCATTATTATTATTACTTGTGTTTTTTGTTTGTTTGAAATATGCCAAGGCCCTTGTTTATACCACTGCCAGGGCCCTTGTTTATACCACTGCCAGGGCCCTTGTTTATACCACTGCCAGGGCCCTTGTTTATACCACTGCCGGGGCCCTTGTTTATACCACTGCCAGGGCCCTTGTTTATACCACTGCCGGGGCCCTTGTTTATACCACTGCCGGGGCCCTTGTTTATACCACTGCCGGGGCCCTTGTTTATACCACTGCCGGGGCCCTTGTTTATACCACTGCCGGGGCCCTTGTTTATACCACTGCCGGGGCCCTCAGAGTAGAGCGATGCTCTTCCCAAATAGAGAAGAGATGTCAACACCTGGGGTACAGGGCGGTCTCCTCCAGTGTAGATGGTTCTCTCTATCCTTGGGGTACAAGGCGATCTCCTCCAGTGTAGATGGTTCTCTCTATCCTTGGGGTACAGGACGGTCTCCTCCAGTGTAGATGGTTCTCTCTATCCTTGGGGTACAGGACGGTCTCCTCCAGTGTAGATGGTTCTCTCTATCCTTGGGGTACAGGGCGGTCTCCTCCAGTGTAGATGGTTCTCTCTATCCGTGGGGTACAGGGCGGTCTCCTCCAGTGTAGATGGTTCTCTCTATCCTTGGGGTACAGGACGGTCTCCTCCAGTGTAGATGGTTCTCTCTATCCTTGGGGTACAGGGTGGTCTCTTCCAGTGTAGTTGGTTCTCTCTATCCTTGGGGTACAGGACGGTCTCCTCCAGTGTAGATGGTTCTCTCTATCCTTGGGGTACAGGACGGTCTCCTCCAGTGTAGATGGTTCTCTCTATCCGTGGGGTACAGGGCGGTCTCCTCCAGTGTAGATGGTTCTCTCTATCCTTGGGGTACAGGACGGTCTCCTCCAGTGTAGATGGTTCTCTCTATCCTTGGGGTACAGGACTGTCTCCTCCAGTGTAGATGGTTCTCTCTATCCTTGGGGTACAGGACGGTCTCCTCCAGTGTAGATGGTTCTCTCTATCCTTGGGGTACAGGACGGTCTCCTCCAGTGTAGATGGTTCTCTCTATCCTTGGGGTACAGGACGGTCTCCTCCAGTGTAGATGGTTCTCTCTATCCTTGGGGTACAGGGCGGTCTCCTCCAGTGTAGATGTTTCTCTCTATCCTTGGGGTACAGGGCTGTCTCCTCTGGTGTAGATGGTTCTCTCTGTTCTTGGGATATAGGACTGTCTCCTCCAGTGTAGATGGTTCTCTCTATCCTTGGGGTACAGGGTGGTCTCTTCCAGTGTAGTTGGTTCTCTCTATCCTTGGGGTACAGGATGGTCTCCTCCAGTGTAGATGGTTCTCTCTCTCCTTGGGGTACAGGACGGTCTCCTCCAGTGTAGATGGTTCTCTCTATCCTTGGGGTACAGGATGGTCTCCTCCAGTGTAGATGGTTCTCTCTATCCTTGGGGTACAGGACTGTCTCCTCCAGTGTAGATGGTTCTCTCTATCCTTGGGGTACAGGACTGTCTCCTCCAGTGTACATGGTTCTCTCTATCCTTGGGGTACAGGACGGTCTCCTCCAGTGTAGATGGTTCTCTCTATTCTTGGGGTACAGGACGGTCTCCTCCAGTGTAGATGGTTCTCTCTATCCTTGGGGTACAGGACTGTCTCCTCCAGTGTACATGGTTCTCTCTATCCTTGGGGTACAGGACTGTCTCCTCCAGTGTACATGGTTCTCTCTATCCTTGGGGTACAGGACTGTCTCCTCTGATTTAGATGGTTCTCTCTGTTCTTGGGATATAGGACGGTCTCCTCCAGTGTAGATGGTTCTCTCTATCCTTGAGGTACAGGGCGCTCTCCTCCAGTGTAGATGGTTCCTCTATCCTTGGGGTACAGGACTGTCTCTTCCAGTGTAGATGGTTCTCTCTATCCTTGGAGTACAGGGCAGTCTCCCCAGTGTAGATGGTTCTCTCTATCCTTGGGGTACAGGACGGTCTCCTCCAGTGTAGATGGTTCTCTCTATCCTTGGGGTACAGGACTGTCTCCTCCAGTGTAGATGGTTCTCTCTATCCTTGGGGTACAGGACGGTCTCCTCCAGTGTAGATGGTTCTCTCTATTCTTGGGGTACAGGACGGTCTCCTCCAGTGTAGATGGTTCTCTCTATCCTTGGGGTACAGGACTGTCTCCTCCAGTGTAGATGGTTCTCTCTATCCTTGGGGTACAGGACGGTCTCCTCCAGTGTAGATGGTTCTCTCTATTCTTGGGGTACAGGACGGTCTCCTCCAGTGTAGATGGTTCTCTCTATCCTTGGGGTACAGGACTGTCTCCTCCAGTGTACATGGTTCTCTCTATCCTTGGGGTACAGGACTGTCTCCTCCAGTGTACATGGTTCTCTCTATCCTTGGGATACAGGACGGTCTCCTCCAGTGTAGATGGTTCTCTCTATCCTTGGGGTACAGGACTGTCTCCTCCAGTGTAGATGGTTCTCTCTATCCTTGGGGTACAGGACTGTCTCCTCCAGTGTACATGGTTCTCTCTATCCTTGGGGTACAGGACTGTCTCCTCCAGTGTACATGGTTCTCTCTATCCTTGGGGTACAGGACTGTCTCCTCCAGTGTACATGGTTCTCTCTATCCTTGGGATACAGGGCGGTCTCCTCCAGTGTAGATGGTTCTCTCTCTCCTTGGGGTACAGGGTGGTCTCCTCCGGTGTAGATGGTTGTCTCTATCCTTGGGGTACAGGATGGTCTCCTCCAGTGTAGATGGTTCTCACTATCCTTGGGGTACAGGACGGTCTCCTCCAGTGTAGATGGTTCTCTCTATCCTTGGGGTACAGGATGGTCTCCTCCAGTGTAGATGGTTCTCTCTATCCTTGGGGTACAGGACTGTCTCCTCCAGTGTACATGGTTCTCTCTATCCTTGGGGTAAAGGACGGTCTCCTCCAGTGTAGATGGTTCTCTCTATCCTTGGGGTACAGGGCGCTCTCCTCCAGTGTAGATGGTTCTCTCTATTCTTGGGGTACAGGGCACTCTCCTCCAGTGTAGATGGTTCTCTCTGTTCTTGGGGTACAGGGCGGTCTCCTCCAGTGTAGATGGTTCTCTCTCTCTCCTTGGGGTACAGGACTGTCTCCTCCAGTGTAAATGGTTCTCTCTATCCTTGGGGTACAGGGCGCTCTCCTCCAGTGTAGATGGTTCTCTCTATCCGTGGGGTACAGGGCGGTCTCCTCCAGTGTAAATGGTTCTCTCTATCCTTGGGGTACAGGGTGGTCTCCTCCAGTGTAGATGGTTCTCTCTATCCTTGGGGTACAGGGCTGTCTCCTCCAGTGTAGATGGTTCTCTCTCTCCTTGGGGTACAGGGCGGTCTCCTACAGTGTAGATGGTTCTCTCTGTTCTTGGGGTATAGGACGGTCTCCTCCAGTGTAGATGGTTCTTTCTATTCTTGGGGTACAGGGCGGTCTCCTCCAGTGTAGATGGTTCTCTCTATCCTTGGGGTACAGGACGGTCTCCTCCAGTGTAGATGGTTCTCTCTCTCCTTGGGGTACAGGGCGGTCTCCTACAGTGTAGATGGTTCTCTCTGTTCTTGGGGTATAGGACGGTCTCCTCCAGTGTAGATGGTTCTTTCTATTCTTGGGGTACAGGGCGGTCTCCTCCAGTGTAGATGGTTCTCTCTATCCTTGGGGTACAGGACGGTCTCCTCCAGTGTAGATGGTTCTTGCTATCCTTGGGGTACAGGGCGGTCTCCTCCAGTGTAGATGGTTCTCTCTATCCTTGGGGTACAGGACTGTCTACTCCAGTGTAGATGGTTCTCTCTATCCTTGGGGTACAGGGCGGTCTCCTCCAGTGTAGATGGTTCTCTCTATCCTTGGGGTACAGGGCAGTCTCCTCCAGTGTAGATGGTTCTTGCTATCCTTGGGGTACAGGGCATTGACCCCTAGATGTCTCCTGCAATACAGATCTCGCCTTGTGGGGAGACCCTAATTCCCATCCTTTTCTGCCCCCCCCAGGTTCTCCAGCATGGTCCGGGACCGGCCGCTGAACACCTCGTGGGAAGTAAAGATGAAACAGAGACAGGAGAAGAAGATGATGAAGAGCTTCGCCCAACAACTAAAGGAGGAGAAACAGCAGGAGAAGGAGGTGAGAGGGTCCATGGAGGTCGTGTGGTCAGTGATGGTCCGGACCATCTGAGACCCTTCTGCATTTTATGCTCGGTCTCTCTGGAACCATAATGACTCTTCTGGGATTGTGGCCCTAACAGGTGACCGGGGCCCGGCCTAACAGATCAGGTTTTTTTTAAGCATAGTCTATTATTAGAGAATAATGTAGATGTTCTTTTGTATTCCTTGAGCTTTATTGCTGCCTACATTTCCCAGGAATCCTCTGGCTTTGCGGAGTGAGATGAAGGGGAGGCATATATCTACTATATACTGATCCCATAGAGATATCAGCAGTATACAGATAGAGCTGGAGGGGAGGTGTATAACTACTATATAGCCTGATCTCATAGAGATAGCAGCAGTATACAGATAGAGCTGGAGGGGAGGCATATATCTACTATATACTGATCCCATAGAGATATCAGCAGTATACAGATAGAGCTGGAGGGGAGGTGTATAACTACTATATAGCCTGATCTCATAGAGATAGAGCTGGAGGGGAGGTGTATAACTACTATATAGCCTGATCTCATAGAGATAGCAGCAGTATACAGATAGAGCTGGAGGGGAGGTGTATAACTACTATATAGCCTGATCTCATAGAGATAGCAGCAGTATACAGATAGAGCTGGATGGGAGTGGTCTGGGAGATATCAGGAGGGAGGGAGTTCACATGATGTCATCTGACCCAGGACTGACCACTTTCTCTGACACATTAAGCGCTGTGATTTTTCTGTAGCTTTGATTGGTGATCACATGACCCAGTTAAAATAAAACAAATTATTTTTAAAACAGAAGGAGCTCTAGGACTAGTGATGAGTATGCATGATATGGGGGAAAAAGCTAAACCTAGAGTTCTCCTTTAGTGTATGTAGGGAATACGGCCTTTATGCACATTAATTCTCCTTTTTGTAGGCGAAAAAGCAACGTCGTGAAGAGAACCTAAGACGCAGGTTGGAAAATCAGCGAAAAGCGGAGGTGGTGCAAGTGGTAAGTGGAAGTGCCTACATGTCCGATTGGGTGTGGGGCGGGACGGGCCATACTGGGTTACTGCCCGGATGTTTTTGGCCTAGCCGACGTTGCTGCTTGGATAGTGAAGTATTACATGGCAGCCATTGTACTGCGCCCAATACAGAAATCGTGTAGGGGAGGAAGTGTCCAGGGGGCGGGGTCTCCTAGGTTGTATTGTTTCCATGGCCCCTCCTCTCTATATGCAATGGTACTACAGTTCCCAACAGCAGGGTGTAAGGTCTGGTTCACACAGTATTTGGCTGCCTCGGCATGCTGGGAATTGTAGTTTTACAATAGCTGGGGGCACCCTGGTTGGGAAATACCAATGTAATCAATAATGGAGGTGTATAAGGGGTAATATGCAATGGTACTACAGTTCCCAACAGCGGGATGTAAGGTCGGGTTCACACAGTATTTGGCTGCCTCGGCATGCTGGGAATTGTAGTTTTACAAGAGCTGAAGGCACCTTGGTTGGGAAACACTGCTCTTAATACAAACAGTCCAGGAACCTTAAAGGGGTACTCTGCCCCTAGACATCTTATCCCCTATCCGAAGGATAAGATGTCTAATCGAGGGGGTCCCGCTGCTGGGGACCTCAGCAATCTCTACTGCGGCACCCCAGACATCCGGTGCATGGAGCGAACTTCACTCTCTGCCGAATGACTGACGATGCGGGGCGGAGGCTCGTGATGTCTCGGCCACGCCCTGCTTGTGATGTCAGGCCACGCCTCCTCAATGAAATTCTATGGGAGGGGGCTGTGACGTCACGAGCCTCCGACTATGCTCCTGACGCTCTAAACGAACGCCGGGTGCAGCAGGAAAATCACGGGGGTCCCCAGCAGCGGCACCCCCGCAATCAGACATCCTATCACCTATCCTTTGCATAGGGGATAAGATGTCTAGGGGAGGAGTACCTCTTTAAGTGCCCGCCCCCTGGACACTTCTCATACGTATAGTCTGGACGCCTCTCCCGCCTCACTAACAACACGTTTGTTCTTTTCCTGTCAGATCCGTAATCCAGCAAAGCTGAAGCGAGCGCGCAAGAAGCAGCTGCGCTCCATAGAGAAGAGAGACACGCTGATGATGTCACAGGCCGGGAAAAACCTGCAGAAGAAAAAGACAGCGCCCCCTAAAGGACCGGAGGAAAAGACCGTGTCTGGGTGAAGTTGGGGTTTAAAGATGGACAGAAACAGAGCATCTGGACTATACGCTGTGGCTGAGCGGCCATCTTGTCTGTGTGACAAGAAGGGGGAGGGGCCTGTTATCGACTTTGGCGCCTCTCCGGACTGACTCTAATGACCTTTACGGAGCCTCCATGACACTGATGTGAATATTTCTTCCCCCGATTGTCCTGTCGGGGATGTGATTTATTAAAGAATCTGCGGACCGATCCTCGTTTATTATATCATAGAGAAATCCACCGCCGCTTACGTGTTTTCACCAGATTTTTGTTCTCTAAGTGTTTATATCCACAATATAATTGCGCGGAGCGGGTGAAATTCACTGTGGTTTTTATGCTAATTTTGCTGCTTTTTTTTTTTTTTTGTTACGTTTTTGTGTGTGAACGGTGCCGGAGGTGGATCCTGGGGGCGTCTTCTGGATAGTAAGGAGCGTTATCTCCGTCGCGGTGGGGGTTGGGTGCTCCTGCTTTTATAGATTGATTGGCGTTTAATTTAAAGTTCTCCCTGGACTGCGCAGCGGACGTGAATCCTACAGACACGTAGAGATCAGGAGTGGGCGGGGCTCTCGTGGTTGTAGTGTAAGAAGATAAGACTAATAAAAAAAAAAACAAATAAATAAATAATTTTCTCAATTAAGGCTGAAAACTGACGCAATTGTTTTTGTGAAAAAAATTATAATGGCCAGAAAAAGCGTACGCGGGGAGTCAATAGGTAAATATGAAATGTCAGAACAATATCTTGTTTTTTTTTTTTTTTTTTTTCCCCAAAATGGCAGCATTAAAAATAAATAAAATATAAATAATGCTAACACCACCCCCCCCCCCCCCCAAAAAAAAAAAAAATTTAAATAAAAATTATTATTCACATCAGTGTCCATTTTTTAATAGAGATCCTTGAGTCACATGATAAAATAATCACGTGTCTTGTATAAAATGTAGAACGGAAACCAGCTCTGCCGCCGACGCAATAGTGTTCACCGCACCCAGTATGGGACAACAGAATCTTGCTTAAAGGGGTACTCCTCCACCCCTCAATGCAAGTCTATGGGAGGGGGCGTGGCATCCGCCACGCCCCCTCCCATAGACTTGCATTGAGGGGTGTGTCGTGACATCACGACCTCCGCACCCAGCGTATCGGAACAAAATGTTCCGAACGCTGGGGAAGTGGAGTACCCATTTAACCCCTTCACGACGACGGACGTAAATGTACGTCCTGGCTTGGCGGGACTTCCCGCACCGGGACGTACATTTACGTCCTGTGTATGACCGCGAGCATCGGAGCGGTGCTAGTGTCATACACGGCTGGTTCCGACTGCTAGTGGCAGCTGGGGACCCGCCGTTAATGGCCGACATCCGCGATCGTGCGGATGTCCGCCATTAACCCCTCAGATGCCGTGATCAATACAGATCGCGGCAGTGCGGCACTTTGAATGGATGATCGGATCACCCGCAGTGCTGTCGCGGGGATCCGATCAGCATGGCAGCCCGGAGGTCCCCTCACCTGGCTCCGGCAGTCTCCCGGGGTCTTCTGCTCTGGTCTGAGATCGAGCAGAAGATGACCGATAATACTGATCAGTGCTGTGTCCTATGCATAACACTGAACAGTATAAGAAATCAAATGATTGCTATAGATAGTCCCTTATGGGGACATAAAAAGTGTAAAATATAAGTAAAAAATAGTGAAAAACCCCCTCCCCCAATAAAAATGAAAATTGTCAGTTTTTCCCATTTTACCCCCAAAAAGCGTAAACATCTTTTTAATAAACGTATTTGGTATCGCCGCGTGCGTAAATGTCCAAACTATCAAAATATAATGTTAATGATCCCATACGGTGAATGGCGTAAACGTAAAAATACAAAAAATTCCAAAAATGCTGCTTTTTTTTGTCACATTTTATTTAAAAAAAAATGTATAAAAAAATTATCTAAAAGTTTTATATCTGAAAATGTGGTATCGATAAAAAGTACAGACGATGGCACAAAAAATGAGCCCTCATACCGCCCTATATCCGGAAAAATTAAAAGTTTTATAGGTGGTCAAAATAGGGCGATTTTAGATGACTGATTTTGTACAAAAAGTTTTAGATTTTTTTTTTAAGAGGTACAAAAATATAAAAGTATCTCGCCATGAGCATCGTTTTAATCGTATTGTCCCACACAATAAAGAACACATCGTTTTTACCGTAAAGTGTATAGTGTGAAAACAAAACCCTCCAAAATGTGCAAAATTGTGGTTCCCTTACGTCCTAACCAGCAGCACAAGTGGGGTGTTCTGCCCCTGTGAAGCTGGCAGGACGGTGGAATTTTTAATTCCGCCCAAGCAATTTAAATTAATTAGCCCCCCCATAAAAGGCCTCCTCCCCTAGGCCATCTCGCTTTTTTTCTGTCCTGTGTAAGGACAGCAGGACGGTGCAGGCTCCTTTGGAGCCTGCCTGGATGTCTCCCCTGTATTGGGGAGATATTTTTGGGGCGCAGTACCTTTTTCAACTGCCCCCTGTTTTTTTCTCTTTATATTATCTGGGCCTCCGGCCTGGTTTATCTTAAAACTATTTGTTTTGACTATTTTATTGCTACAAGGATCCGGTGATCCCTCATAGCATTAGGGATGCCGCTGCAGGTTTTTTTCTTACCCGCCTGGCGTCCCACGTGTCCCGGCTCACGCTCGCCTCCATTACTCTGTGCGAGCCGTGGACCGGAGGTACGTCATCTGACGACTTCCGGTCCCGGCCTCACTTTCTTCAGCGCTTTGCGCTGCCTTTTAAGTTTTATACTTAGGTGGAAAGTCAGGCGTGAGCCCTTTCCTAGTTAGGGAAGGGCTCAGTGGATAATTTTTATTAAAAATTCCCTTCCGGGTGTTTCAGCCTATTGCAGGCTGATCTTCTCTGAAGGGGGCGGGGCTTCCGGGCCCTTTCCCATATAAAGACAGCTGAGACCTTCATTCAGTCTCTGCTGCCATCATAGCTAGTCCTATTTACAAGCCTAGCATTAGTGGTTAGAGCTCCTATCTGCATTATAGGTATCTCTCCCTCTCTATTTGGCGTTAGGGCGATAATAATTTTGTTTATTATCCCTAACTTATTTTCTTTCTTTCCAGAGTCATGTCTACTCCTTCCTCTAGTGACCCACACTCTGGTGGTCGTAAGGCTAGCGCCAAAAAACGCCATCTAGCTTGCGCCAATTGCGGCACTCCGCTTCCGGACGCTTACGAATATAACAGGTGTCCCGGTTGCCGTCCACCCCCTAATCCAGCTGAACCTACTGTCCAGGACATGTTCATCTGGATGAAGGAGTTTATGGGAAATTCCATATCTGAAATTAAGAGTGCTCTTGTTCCCAAAAGAGCTAGAACTGAATCCACTCCTCCTTCTGTGGCGGAAGAATCCGTTATGTCGATCGATGTATTGGACCAGAGGTCATCTGTACAGTCTGAACAGCCTGTTGAGGTGAAGATGTGTCCGCCTCTTTTCCCTGCGGAAAAGACGCAGAGATTACTTAGGTCCATCCGGTCAAGGGACCAGGATGTTGACCAAGGGGAAGCCTCTGCATCCACCTCTAGAGAACCTTGGGTTTTCAAGGTGAATGATGCACGCAAAAAGATGATGAAGGCTGAGTGGAAGCACCCAGATAAACCTGCGCTTGTCACTCGTACCTTCAAATTGATGTACCCTCTCTCGGACGCGGAATCTGATTCCTGGATGCCACCTCCTAAGGTTGATATGGCAGTAAATAAACTGTCCAAGAGAGTCTTGGTTCCCGCGGATGATGGAAGCAACCTCCAGGACCCGCTTGATAGGAAGGTGGATTCCCTTCTCAGACGCACATATTCAGCAGCATCAGCGTCTGCCTCTGTGGCTATTGCCTCGGGAGAAGTGTCTGACTTCGTGAAGGAGCGTGTGGAGCGCATACAGACTGAGATTGACAACAATGTCCCTAGGGAAGACATCTTGGACAGCTTCAAGACACTCCTCCTTGGTATAGACTTCCTCTGCGAGGCCTCCCAGCAACACCTTAAGCTAGCTGCCAAGTCCATGGCACTCGCTTCTGCTAGCAGACGTCCCTTGTGGTTACGCCCTTGGGTAGCGGACAACACCTCCAAGTTTAACTTGTGTGGGATGCCTTTCGAGCCTACTTGGCTATTTGGTTCTGAGCTGGATCGCATAATGGAAGGTTATGCTGACAAAAAAGGCAGGTGCCTTCCTGTTCAGGCCTTTCGGGGTAAAGGTAGAGCAAGAGGGGGGAAGTCCCAGGGCCCTCCTAGATCCCAGAGACGTCAGTCCTTTCAAAAACGTGGTGGAGGTCGCGGCCGCGGTAAAGACCGGAAGGCCGAGCTATGACTCTCCACTGACATCCACCAACGTTTTCCCTCTCCCTTCCCCTCAAGTGTTTGTTGCAGAGAATCTATCTGCCCATCCTCCTCCAGTAGGAGGACGTTTAAGTTTATTCCTTACAACCTGGATGCAAGAAATCCAGGATCCCTGGGTTCTGAAGGTTATTCAGTCGGGGTACAGGATAGAATTTACCTCCCCTCCCCCAAGGAAGTTTGTCTTAACAAAGTTACTTCCTCAGCCAAAACAGGCTGTCATAGAAACCTCAGTTCTCCAATACTTGGGAAAGCAAGCTTTGGAAGAAGTTCCCCCAGATCAAAGAGGATCTGGCGTCTACTCCCCGATATTTTTGGTTCCCAAACCAAATGGCGACTGGCGCATGATAATAGACCTGCGCTACCTAAACCGATTTATAAGGAAAAGGCGGTTCAGAATGGAAACCATTCGCTCGGTGGTCAGTATCCTGAACCCACAAGATCTCATGGTCACTATAGACTTGAAGGATGCATACCTTCATGTCCCTATATTTCCTGCCCACAGGAAGTTCTTAAGAATCGCCGTCACCATAAAAGGTATGGTAAGGCATTTCCAATTTGCTGTTCTACCGTTCGGCATTACCTCCGCTCCCCACACCTTCACAAAGGTGGTGGCTCCAGTTGTCTCTGCTCTAAGACTAAAAGGCCTAGAGATTGTTCCTTATCTAGACGACTGGCTTTTAAAAGCCGCGACTCTAGACATTCTTCAAGCTCATCTTCAACTGACCCTGGATTTTCTTCAACACCTAGGGTGGCTCATAAATTGGGAAAAATCCGAGATCATCCCATCTACCTCAAGAAGGTTTCTGGGGTTTGTCCTAGACTCCTCTCGGATGACGCTGTCTCTCACCCCAGAAAGGAGAGAGCGCGTCATAAAAGCCGCAGAGTTTTTGTCGGTACCACGCAGAGTGCCCATCAGAACTCTAATGAAGATGTTGGGCCACATGTCAGCGTCTGCAGAAGCAGTCCCCTGGGCCCTGTGGCACCTCCGACCTCTCCAAGATCAGGTCTTGACTGCCTGGAATCGCAACCCCAGTGGGTTGGACAAAAAGTGCACCCTGTCGTCCGAAGTCCGTGCCTCTCTCAGGTGGTGGACGAACCTGACAGATGGGAAGTCCTTGATTCAACCTCTGTGGATCACTCTGACCACAGACGCCTCCCTTCTAGGGTGGGGAGCCCATCTGGACGACCATCCGGTTCAGGGTACCTGGACCCCTCAGGAAAGGTTACTCTCATCCAACATGAGAGAACTGAGAGCAGTTCGTCTTGCGCTCCTCCACTTTGCTCCCCATATCTTAGGGAAAGCAATAAGAGTCCGGTCAGACAACACCACTGTAGTGGCTTATATCAACAGACAGGGTGGCACAAAGTCCCAAGTGCTCCTCAGGGAGACCGGACTTATTCTATCATGGGCAGAGCTCAACCTATCCCACCTTGTTGCAGTCCACATCAAGGGGGATCTCAACGTAGTGGCAGATCGTCTAAGTCGCGGGCTTGCAGTCCAGGGAGAATGGTCTCTCAACGAGAAGATCTTCAGGAGGATAACCCTGAAGTGGGGTACACCAGAAATAGACCTCATGGCAACCCGGCTGAATGCCAAAGTGAGCAAGTTTTGTTCCCTTTACAAGGAGGACAATCCGGTGGCGATAGACGCTCTGTCCATCGCATGGAGGTTCAGGCTGGCCTACATATTCCCTCCACTTTCCATGATACCCAGGGTATTGATGAAAGTCAGGCAAGACCAGACCTCAGTGATTGCCATCATCCCATTCTGGCCGAAGAGGTCCTGGTTCACCCAACTCATGAGGATGAGTCAGGGGTGTTATTGGAGGCTTCCCCACGTGCAGAACCTTGTGTCTCACAACACAGGCTCCTGCCTAGATCTGAGGAGACTCAATCTGACAGCCTGGAGATTGACAGGACCCTACTAAGGAGTGGGCTTCCTGCGGAGGTCTTGAGAACTATTGCACACTCGAGAGCAGAGTCTACAAACAAGGTTTACTCCAGGATAAAGAAGATTTTCCTTCAATGGTGTGCAACGAAAGAGGTAGTTACCTCAGATCCTCCTCTTTCTGCAATACTGCGTTTTCTCCAGGATGGCCTTGACAAGGGTCTTAGCCCATCCACCTTAAAGGTTCAGGTCGCAGCACTCTCTGCCTTCCTAGGCAGGTCTCTATCACAAGAATCCCTGGTTAGAAGATTCCTCAAAGGGGCTGAAAGACTTAAACCTACAGTTCTCAGACCTATTCCCAGTTGGGATTTAACCACTGTTCTCAGGGGGTTATGCGCTCCCCCCTTTGAACCTCTGGAAGAAGTAGACTTTAGGTATTTATCCCTTAAAGTCACTTTTTTATTGGCCATAACCTCAGCCAAGAGAGTGGGTGAGCTTCAGGCCCTTTCGGCTTTCGAGCCTTACACTGTTTTTCTACAGGACAGAGTCCTGTTGAGGTTTTTACCTACCTTCCTTCCTAAGGTTCCGACTTTCTCCAATACCAACCAGGTCATTTCTCTTCCAGTTCTACTGCCTAATCCATCCTCTCCTGAAGAAGCGGTTGACCACACTCTGGACATCTCTAGAGCTCTCAGAGTCTATATCTCAAGAACTGGAGAATTCAGGAAGTCGGAACACCTCCTTGTCTCTTTTTCTGGAAAGAACAAGGGCTTGAAAGCCTCTAAACCTACCCTGAGTAGGTGGATTAAGGAGGCAATCCGAGAGACCTTCATAGTCCAGGAGCTAACTCCTCCTGCCTTTGTCACTGCCCATTCCACTAGGGCAGTCTCTACTTCCTTTGCTGAGAAAAGGTCTGTTCCTCTGGAACAGATTTGTGCTGCTGCTTCTTGGAGCACCCACAATACTTTTTTGAGTCATTACAGGGTTAATGCCAAACGATCGGAAGAGTTGGCCTTTGGGCAGTCAATCCTAAGTGCCACTCTGCCGTAGTCCCTCCCTATTTGTGTTGTTACTCGCTAAGTCCCCACTTGTGCTGCTGGTTAGGACGTAAGGGAAGCGTTAATTTTTAACGTAAATTTGTTTTCCCTTAGTCCTAACAGCAGCACACAAATTTCCCGCCCTAAACTTTTTTGTTACTTGTTATTAAGCGAGATGGCCTAGGGGAGGAGGCCTTTTATGGGGGGGCTAATTAATTTAAATTGCTTGGGCGGAATTAAAAATTCCACCGTCCTGCCAGCTTCACAGGGGCAGAACACCCCACTTGTGCTGCTGTTAGGACTAAGGGAAAACAAATTTACGTTAAAAATTAACGCTTTTCATTGCAATGTTCTCCCTAAAAAAATTTTTTTGGGCTTCGCCGTACATTTTATTGTAAAATGAGAGGTTTCGTTACAAAGTAAAATTGGTCATGCAAAAAACAAGCCCTTATATGGGTCTGTAGATGGAAATATAAAGGAGTTATGGATTTTAGAAGGCGAGGAGGGAAAAAACGAAAACGCAAAAATAAAATTGGCCTGGTCCTTAAGGGGTTAATAGAGATCCTTGAGTCACATGATAAAATAATCACGTGTCTTGGGTAAAATGTAGAACGGAAACCAGCTCTGCCGCCGACGCACCCAGTATGGGACAACAGAATCTTCCATTTTATCTATATCTTGCTTAAAGGGGTACTCCTCCACCCCTCAATGCAAGTCTATGGGAGGGGGCGTGGCGGATGCCACGCCCCCTCCCATAGACTTGCATTGAGGGGTGTGGTGTGACATCACGACTCCCGCACCCAGCGTTTGGAACAAAATGTTCTGAATGCTGGGGAAGTGGAGTACCCATTTAAAGGGGTACTCTACCCCTAAACATCTTATCCCTTAAGGATATAAGGGAATAAGATGTCTGATCGCACGGGCTCCGGTCCCCTGGGACCCCCTTCGATCTCCGTGTTCTAAACAGTGGGAGGGGGGGAGATTTATCAAAATCTGTACAGAGGAAGAGTTGCTCATAGCAACCAATCAGATCGCTTCTTTCATTTTTAATAAGGCCTCTGCAAAGTGAAAGCAGCGATCTGATTGGTTGCTATGGGCAACTCCATCTCCCCCCACGGTGAGGGTAGTTATGCCACGCCCCCTTGTGATGTTACACCACGCCCCTCCATTCATGTTGATGGGAGGGGGTGTGACGGCCGCCACATTTAGACCACTGGGCTCCTCCTCCCGTTTCACATTTCCAGACACGAGGCGCTAACTACGAATTACCGGCAGACTCGCCAGACCGACACCGGACGGGATCACATCTGAAAGAAAAATGGCCGCCCGATGCTTCACACCTGATGACAACCTAAGCGTGTTCTTGTGATCATCGGTCGTGTGGAGATTTGGGCCGGGATTATGTAACCCGGACACCGTAAGTGCGAGAGAGACCTCCGAGCCCCCCGCACACCGATCCCAGAACAATATGTAATCCCCGGACTCCATGACACGGCCCTCACAGAGATCATTGTGTTACAGACAAAATGTCTGCTGCTTCGGCATACGTCACATGACCGCGTCAGTGAGATACAGAGATATTACAGATAAAATGGCGGCCGTATTTCTGTGGTAATTTCTGACTGATTTGAGTAAACAGTGTACATCGCTGTGGAATCTGTGAGCGCCATATAAATAAAGGATTATTCTGCATCTGGTAATAAATAGATGGAACACGTGGAGGCCTCCGGATTCTGATCCCTCCCCAGAGATTCCAACATGGAGGACAGTCTGGCCGCACCTCGTGGATCACGAATGACTGACGCTGGATACTGGCGGTGACCATCACCTACTCAGTTTTATTATTTTGTACATATTTCACCTCATTGTGTGTTATTCTAGTCTGAAGGTGTGGTGGCCCAGTACAGGAGTTTCACCCCTGTACCCTTGCTGTCCTGTCAGGTGAACTCTATAGCGGTGCCCCTAAGTCCCTCTTTAAAATATGTAAATGTGTGGTGGCCCAGTACAGGAGTTGCACCCCTTTACCCTTACTGTCCTGTCAGGCAGCCTCCATACAGTGTCCCCTGGGCCCCCAGCACCTGTACCCTATGTATATTCCTAAGTGCCTGTGTTGTATAGTGTATTGCATATATAATGTGTTATGCCTTTAAGACCTGTTGTCATGTGATTGTAACCCAGTGATCTACCAGAGACATGTGACCTACAGGTTGAGCTATTAGACCCCTCCGAGTCTCCCCCATAGAAGCCCTGGGTGGAGCCTCTGCTCTCTTCCTGCTAAGGCTGCATTCACACCACGTTTTTACAATAAAGTTCCCGTATCAGGTTTTTGATGTAAAACTGATTCCTCAAAACCTGACTAAACTGTATCAAAACATGTGTACAAATATTAACCTGTATACAGTTAAAAACCATATACGGTTTAAAAAATGATGTCCGGTTGCATCAGTTTTTTAAGAAAAAGACGTATACGTTTTTAACTTTTCACTCCATTATGAATAAAGTTTTACTTGTTTGATTGAAATTCCAAGAAAAAAAACTGCAAAGTCAAAAACCTTATGGTGCAAACCGGATGGAACCGTACGCACATACAATTATGTATGGTTACCAGTAACTTGGTCATTATTTGGGTGGTGTAGAGGATAAACCACGCCCTGGCGTCACGAACACAAGGGGTTAATGCCATCTGCCCCTAGAGTAATTCCATCTGCTCTCATCACAAAGGGATTCACCACGTATCCCTGCACCATGTAGATGCTGAATGGAGCTGAACCAATCACAGCTCAGTATTCAGCCCATAGTAACCAATCACAGCTCAGTATTCAGCCCATAGTAACCAATCACAGCTCAGTATTCAGCCCATAGTAACCAATCACAGCTCAGTATTCATCCCATAGTGTAACCAATCACAGCTCAGTATTCAGCCCATAGTAATCAATCACAGCTCAGTATTCAGCCCATAGTAACCAATCACAGCCCAGTATTCAGGCCATAGTAACCAATCACAGCTCAGTATTCAGCCCATAGTAACCGATCACAGCTCAGTATTCAGCCCATAGTAACCGATCACAGCTCAGTATTCAGCCCATAGTAACCGATCACAGCTCAGTATTCAGGCCATAGTAACCAATCACAGCACAGTATTCAGGCCATAGTAACCAATCACAGCTCAGTATTCAGCCCATAGTAACCAATCACAGCTCAGTATTCAGCCCATAGTAACCGATCACAGCTCAGTATTCAGCCCATAGTAACCGATCACAGCTCAGTATTCAGCCCATAGTAACCAATCACAGCTCAGTATTCAGGCCATAGTAACCAATCACAGCTCAGTATTCAGCCCATAGTAACCGATCACAGCTCAGTATTCAGCCCATAGCAACCGATCACAGCTCAGTATTCAGCCCATAGTAACCAATCACAGCTCAGTATTCAGGCCATAGTAACCGATCACAGCTTAGTATTCAGCCCATAGTAACCAATCACAGCTCAGTATTCAGCCCATAGTAACCGATCACAGCTCAGTATTCAGGCCATAGTAACCGATCACAGCTCAGTATTCAGCCCATAGTAACCGATCACAGCTCAGTATTCAGGCCATAGTAACCGATCACAGCTCAGTATTCAGCCCATAGTAACCAATCACAGCTCAGTATTCAGCCCATAGTAACCAATCACAGCTCAGTATTCAGCCCATAGTAACCAATCACAGCTCAGTATTCAGCCCATAGTAACCAATCACAGCTCAGTATTCAGCCCATAGTAACCGATCACAGCTCAGTATTCAGCCCATAGTAACCGATCACAGCTCAGTATTCAGACCATAGTAACCAATCACAGCTCAGTATTCATCCCATAGTGTAACCAATCACAGCTCAGTATTCAGCCCATAGTAACCGATCACAGCTCAGTATTCAGCCCATAGTAACCGATCACAGCTCAGTATTCAGGCCATAATAACCAATCACAGCTCAGTATTCAGCCCATAGTAACCGATCACAGCTCAGTATTCAGCCCATAGTAACCGATCACAGCTCAGTATTCAGGCCATAGTAACCAATCACAGCTCAGTATTCATCCCATAGTGTAACCAATCACAGCTCAGTATTCAGCTCATAGTAACCAATCACAGCTCAGTATTCAGCCCATAGTAACCAATCACAGCTCAGTATTCAGCCCATAGTAACCAATCACAGCTCAGTATTCAGGCCATAGCAACCAATCACAGCTCAGTATTCAGCCCATAGTAACCAATCACAGCTCAGTATTCAGCCCATAGTAACCGATCACAGCTCAGTATTCAGCCCATAGTAACCGATCACAGCTCAGTATTCAGCCCATAGTAACCGATCACAGCTCAGTATTCAGCCCATAGTAACCGATCACAGCTCAGTATTCAGGCCATAGTAACCAATCACAGCTCAGTATTCAGCCCATAGTAACCAATCACAGCTCAGTATTCGGCCCATAGTAACCAATCACAGCTCAGTATTCAGCCCATAGTAACCAATCACAGCTCAGTATTTAGCCCATAGTAACCAATCACAGCTCAGTATTCAGCCCATAGTAACCAATCACAGCTCAGTATTCAGCCCATAGTAACCAATCACAGCTCAGTATTCATCCCATAGTGTAACCAATCACAGCTCAGTATTCAGCCCATAGTAACCGATCACAGCTCAGTATTCAGTCCATGGTAACCGATCACAGCTCAGTATTCAGCCCATAGTAACCAATCACAGCACAGTATTCAGGCCATAGTAACCAATCACAGCTCAGTATTCAGCCCATAGTAACCAATCACAGCTCAGTATTCAGCCCATAGTAACCGATCACAGCTCAGTATTCAGTCCATAGTAACCGATCACAGCTCAGTATTCAGCCCATAGTAACCAATCACAGCTCAGTATTCATCCCATAGTGTAACCAATCACAGCTCAGTATTCAGCTCATAGTAACCAATCACAGCTCAGTATTCAGCCCATAGTAACCAATCACAGCTCAGTATTCAGCCCATAGTAACCAATCACAGCTCAGTATTCAGCCCATAGTAACCAATCACAGCTCAGTATTCAGGCCATAGTAACCAATCACAGCTCAGTATTCAGCCCATAGTAACCAATCACAGCTCAGTATTCAGCCCATAGTAACCGATCACAGCTCAGTATTCAGCCCATAGTAACCGATCACAGCTCAGTATTCAGGCCATAGTAACCAATCACAGCTCAGTATTCAGGCCATAGTAACCAATCACAGCTCAGAATTCAGCCCATAGTAACCGATCACAGCTCAGTATTCAGCCCATAGTAACCGATCACAGCTCAGTATTCAGCCCATAGTAACCAATCACAGCTCAGTATTCAGCCCATAGTAACCAATCACAGCTCAGTATTCAGCCCATAGTAACCAATCACAGCTCAGTATTCAGCCCATAGTAACCAATCACAGCTCAGTATTCAGCCCATAGTAACCAATCACAGCTCAGTATTCGGCCCATAGTAACCAATCACAGCTCAGTATTCAGCCCATAGTAACCAATCACAGCTCAGTATTCAGCCCATAGTAACCAATCACAGCTCAGTATTCGGCCCATAGTAACCAATCACAGCTCAGTATTCAGACCATAGTAACCAATCACAGCTCAGTATTCAGCCCATAGTAACCAATCACAGCTCAGTATTCAGCCCATAGTAACCGATCACAGCTCAGTATTCAGCCCATAGTAACCGATCACAGCTCAGGATTCAGCCCATAGTAACCAATCACAGCTCAGTATTCAGCCCATAGTAACCAATCACAGCTCAGTATTCAGCCCATAGTAACCGATCACAGCTCAGGATTCAGCCCATAGTTACCAATCACAGCTCAGTATTCAGCCCATAGTAACCAATCACAGCTCAGTATTCAGCCCATAGTAACCGATCACAGCTCAGTATTCAGCCCATAGTAACCGATCACAGCTCAGGATTCAGCCCATAGTAACCGATCACAGCTCAGTATTCAGCCCATAGTAACCGATCACAGCTCAGGATTCAGCCCATAGTAACCGATCACAGCTCAGTATTCATATCTTCCCAAGCCCTAGTAAAATAAAAGCTGAGCTGTGATTGGTTGTTATATAAAGCTGAGCTGTGATTGGTTGTTATATAAACAGGGCTGTGGAGTTGGAGTCAGAGTCGGAGTTGAGGAGTTGGACTAAATTTTGGGTACCTGGAGTCGGAGTCGGCAAACAATGCACCGACTCCGACTCCTACTAAATTTAGATTGGAATAAAAAAAAAAGCAAGTTTAAATGTCCCAATTCACAAAAAGTTATAATTAATGACTTCTCTACTGTAAGAATAAAGACCAATGCATGCAGGGCCTCACGTAACCGCAAAACCAACACGTTAAGTGACCATGAAGAAGCTTTTCATGTGCTTCACTATATGGCACGCAACGCACAATTAGGAGCGGCAATACTTCTACTTTCCATAGTGTTGTGTTCTGCTGTTACAGGGAACCATGGGTAACCTACCTCTCACTGATAAGGGGTTAACGAAATATGTTTTTTGCAGGACTAGAGACACTTGTATAAGTGAAGGGAACGGAGGGTCAATAGTTCAAGACTGAAGCTGCAAACCACTGGAAAAAACTGCTGCCATTCAGCTAAGGCTATAAAAACTTGTAAACTCGATAGTTAGCTTAAAGGGGTACTCCGCCCCTAGACATCACGAGGGGCGGAGCCGTGATGTAGCGATGCTCCGGCCCCTGTATCACCCGTCATTACGCACAGAGCAAACTCGCTCTGTGCAGTAATGATAGCGCGGTGCCACATCGGCAATCCCCAGCAGCAGGACCCCGGCGATCTGACATCTTATCCCCTATCCTTTGGAAAGGGGATAAGATGTCTAGGGGCGGAGTACCTCTTTAAACATGACTATGGGATTCTACTAGGGAAATTATGTTTTATAATAAATGCCCCTTCCTGAATCCTCCCACTGTCCTATCTTCAGCAGCAGATCAGCACACAAACTGTTCTATACAGCAGACTGTTGGCTTCCCAGCCTGTAGTCCTGTGGTAATGACAGGTATGTGGCCTTTCTTTCCTTCAAGGAATGTATAAAATACAAGCGCATATTAATACAGAGGAGTCGGAGTCGGAGTTGGAAGCACAGAAAATTCCGGAGTTGGAGTCGGAGTCGGAACATTTATCTACCGACTCCACAACCCTGTATATAAAGCTGAGCTGTGATTGGTTGCTTTGTGTCACACCCGATCATAGTGTGAATGGGGCCCCAGGCTGTCCATGTCAGGAACTGTCCAGAGTAGGAGCAAATCCCCATATCAAACCTCTTCTACTCTGGACAGTTTCTGACATGGACAGAGGTGTCAGCAGAGAGCACTGTGGTCAGACTGGAAAGATCTTCACAACTTCCTGTGGAGCATACAGCTGCTGATAAGTACTGGAAGGATTAAGTTTTTTTAATAGAAATAATTTACAAATCTGTTTAACTTTCTGGCGCCAGTTGATAAAAAAAAAAAAAAAAAAATTCCACTGGAGTACCCCTTTAAGTCACATGATAAATGAATGAATCACATGACTTGTAATAACGAAAAAAAAAAACAGTGGATAAAACGCCAATGAAAAAACGCCTATACTACACTATTTAAAAAAAAAAAAAAATCACAACCTTAGGCCATGTTCACACTGTGCTAGTGATTCTGTCAGTCGTATCCGACGTATACGGTAACGGAGAGCTGTGGACGCCGTTCATTTCAGTGGCCCGAAGTGTACGCTATTTTAGGCGGGCTCGATAGCGGGGTCTACCGGTGCGCTATTTTGTCCAGCCTGCTAAAAATAGCGCAGACAGCCAAACAGGAGTCACGTTCAGGGCGTTAAGATTAACGCCACCCGCCTCTCTCCGCTACAGTATACGCCGCCATCTTGAATCACTAACGCAGCGCGGACCCAGCCTTTTCAGATGAGATTTTTTTTCTGTGGATTTATCCTGCATTTTCCCACTAAAGTGTATGAAAAATGTAAACGTTCACACCTGTGCCACATTTCAGTTTCATCGCCGTACATATTTATTTTTTTCGGCAGTGTGTGGCGAGTTTTTTATTTTTTATTTAATAATTTTGAAAATTCTGCTGATTTTCTACACTGAAATTCCAAAAAACACAGGCGATCCTTCCCTCGAGTGTTTACCGCCGTTTTCCCCAGCCAGGGTGCCTCTAACTGTTGCAAAACTACAACTCCCAGCATGCCCTGGACAGCCAACTGCTGTCCGGGCATGTTGGGAGTTGTAGTTTGGCAGCAGCTGAAGGCCCCCCTGGTTGGGAAACACTGACCTTCACTATATATTACTATATAGTCCAACATGCTGGGAGTTGTAGTTTTGCAACAGCTGGAGGCACCTCTGGTTGAGAAACACTGACCTATACTATATACTACTATATAGTCCAACATGCTGGGAGTTGTAGTTTGGCAACAGCTGGAGGCACCCCGGTTGGAAAACACTGATCTATACTATATACTTCTATATAGTCCAACATGCTGGGAGTTGTAGTTTGGCAACAGCTGGAGGCACCCCGGTTGGAAAACACTGATCTATACTATATACTTCTATATAGTCCAACATGCTGGGAGTTGTAGTTTTGCCACAGCTGGAGGCACCCCGGTTGGAAAACACTGACCTTCACTATATATTACTATATAGTCCAACATGCTGGGAGTTGTAGTTTTGCAACAGCTGGAGGCACCCCTGGTTGGGAAACATTGATCTATACCATATATTGCTATATAGTCCAACATGGTGGGAGTTGTAGTTTTGCAGCAGCTGGAGGCACACCTGGTTGGGAAACACTGACCCATACTATATACTACTATATAGTCCAACATGCTGGGAGTTGTAGTTTTGCAACAGCTGGAGGCACCCCTGGTTGGAAAACACTGATCTATACTATATACTACTATATAGTCCAACATGCTGGGAGTTGTAGTTTGGCAACAGCTGGAGGCACCCCGGTTGGAAAACACTGATCTATACTATATACTTCTATATAGTCCAACATGCTGGGAGTTGTAGTTTGGCAACAGCTGGAGGCACCCCGGTTGGAAAACACTGACCTATACTATATACTACTATATAGTCCAACATGCTGGGAGTTGTAGTTTTGCCACTACTGGAGGCACCTCTGGTTGGGAGACACTGGTTTAGACATTGTCTCTGTGCAGTACCCCAGGGTGACCACAAGGGTGCGGCCTGTTCTCCAGCTGATCACCTGCAGGTGGAGTAGAGATGGGGCAGGTGCTGGGGCTAATTGATAAATAAGTGAACCCCGTTGTGGCCCCTCACTCTATATATAGGACCTGCGGTGGTGACGCCTCTCGTTTTACTCTAGTGTTCCTCAGGGGGTGTATGGTCTGTCCCCCCCCACACAGTACAATCCGCTCCGGAGGGCTGACGGGCCCCTCCACATAATGAGGGCCGGGAAGTTTTTGGCCGGTGTCTGGTTTCTCTTCTTCTCTATGTGGCCCCTGTTGGGGTCCTGTAGTAACTCCACGGGGGTGGACTATAAGTGCGGAGAGGAGGGGGTGCAGCTCCGCGCCGTCGCTGGCTACCTGGGGGGAGACGTCTCTTTCCAAATTCGAGGTTTGTTTAGGTTTATTTATTTATTTTTAGTTTTTTAAGGTAATGGCCCATATTTAATTTACATTTTTCCTTCCGTTTTAAGTGTCATAAATGTTCTGTTTCACAGGATTATTGTGGTTTGTTTCCTTTTACGCCACCAATTGTAGTTTGTGTAATGACATCACTTGTTACCACGGAATGGGCGGCAAAACTAAATGCAAGATTTTCGTTTTTTTGCAGGTGGTGTGGGGGGGGGTACATTTTTTTTATTTTACTAATTTATTATTTTACCAATTTATACTCCAAGTTTAAAAAAAAAATATTTTTGTAAAATAAAATCAAATTTAGTTTTTTATTTATTTTACTAATAAAAAAATTGTAACATTTTGAAAGGAAATTAGTAACGCCTAAAGTCCTCCCGACCCTTAGAACTATTTTATTTTTTATGTACAGATGTGAGGGACATTTTTTTTTTTTTTTGTCTGTGGTTTCTGGTTTTTATCTTATATATATATTATAATTTATTTTTAATTTTTTTTTAGGAATATTTTCTTGCTCTTTATTCACATTTTTTGGTACATAAAGTGACCAAAAATCTTCAGTTCTGGACTTAGGTATTTTTTTTACTTTCTGCCGTTCACCATACAGGGTCACTATTATCTTTTGTTTATAGTTTGCAGATTTTTCGCACGTGCCGATACCAAATGTGCGCAAATTTTTCTTTTTTTTTTCTTTATGGGGAAAAGGTAAGGGGGGGGGGGGGGGGGGGTTGAGGGATTTTTTTTTTATATATATATTACAGCCAATACTGAATAATACTACGCAATAGAGCAGTGGTCTTCAACCTGTGGACCTCCAGATGTTGCAAAACTACAACTCCCAGCATGCCCGGACAGCCGTTGGCTGTCCGGGCATGCTGGGAGTTGTAGTTTTGCAACATCTGGAGGTCCACAGGTTGAAGACCACTGCAATAGAGCATTAATCAGTGTTATTGGCGATCTTAAAGGGGTACTCCGGTGGAAATTTTTTTTTTAATCAACTGGTGCTAGAAAGTTAACCAGTTTTGTAAATTACTTCTATTAAAAAATCTTTATCCTTCCAGTACTTCTTAGCAGCTGTATTTTACAGAGAAAGATCTTTTGTTTTTGGATTTTTTTTTTCTGTCCACAGTGCTCTCTGCTGACACCTCTGTCTGTATCCGGAACTGTTCCAGAGCAGCATACGTTTGATATGTGGATTTCCTCCTTTCCTGGACAGTTCCGGATACAGACAGAGGTGTCAGCAGAGAGCACTGTGGACAGAAGAAAAAAATCCAAAAACAAAAGCACTTTCTCTGTAATATACAGCTGCTAATAAGTACTGGAAGGATAAAGGATTTTTTTTTTATATATATATATATATATATATATATATATATATATATATATATATATATATATATATATATATATGTATATATATATATATATATATATATATGTAATTTACAAATCTGTTTAACT